>NC_084549.2:2900000-2925000 GCF_033978685.3 Nerophis lumbriciformis
CTGCGCGTGACGCCGGCCGCGGCGAAGGCGGACGAGGCGGGGTGTCGGTGCGGTGGGCGCGGTGGTGACCCTGGACGTGCGTCGGGCCCTTCTCGCGGATCGCCTCAGCTACGGCTCCCGGTGGGGCCCTCTCGGGGGAAGGGGCCTCGGTCCCGGACCCCGGCGAGGCGTCCCTTCTCCGCTCAGTAAAAGTGTCCATCTCTTTTTTTTTTTTTCTTCTGTTGTGGCATATGCTGCAGGTGCCTGCTCGTTTTTCGTATGTGGGTAACAACATTTAACTATGTATATATATTTACCAATTGGTTTAACTGCCACCCGCCTGAATCTATTTAAAATCTAATTTTTTTCTATTTCAACCACCCGACCCGACCCGACCCGCGGATAAAATCTAATTTTTTTAAATTTCATCCACCCGATCCGCGGATAATCCGCGGACTCCGCGGTTGTGCCCGCAAACCGCGCATCTCTAGTATATATATATGTGTATATATATATATGTGTGTGTATGTACCGTATTTTACGCACAATAAGGCGCCCTGGGTTATTAGCCGCGCCTTCAATGAACGGCATATTTCAAAACTTTGTCCACCTATAAGCCGCCCCGTGTTGTAAGCCGCATCTAACTGCGCTAAAGGAATGTCAAAAAAACCAGTCAGATAGGTCAGTCAAACTTTAATAATATATTAAAAACCAGCGTTCTAACAACTCTGTTCACTCCCAAAATGTACGCAAATGTGCAATCACAAACATAGTAAAATTCAAAATAGTGCAGAGCAATAGCAACATAATGTTGCTCGAACGTTAATGTCACAACACACAAAATAAACATAACGCTCACTTTCTGAAGTTATTCTTCATTCATAAATCCCTCGAATTCTTCTCCTTCGTGTCCGAATTGAAAAGTTGGGCGAATGTGGGATCCAAAATGGCCGGCTCCGTCTCGTCGAAGTAATCGGAGTCAGTGTCGCTGTTGTTGTCCAGCAGTTCTGTGAATCCTGCCTTCCGGAAAGCTCGGACCACAGTTGTGACCGAAATATCTGCCCAGGCATTTACGATCCACTGGCAGATGTTGGCGTCGTCTGGCGCTGTCTCCCTGTCTTAGTGAAGGTGTGTTCGCCTTCTGTCATCCACTGTTCCCACGCAGTTAGCAGTCTAGCTTCGAATGCCCTGTTGACACCAATATCTAGCGGCTGGAGGTCTTTTGTCAATCCACCCGGAATGACGGCGAGTATTGAATTAAGCGCGTAAGCGTGTCTCTTAATGTGATGTTATGAGCTAGCAAATATAACAACTACACTACCCAGCATGCAACGATAGTTACGAGCATGCGCGGTAGCCCTGAGAAGCGTTGTTGTATGTGCTGGCAGTTAGAATGTGGTTATGAGCACGCTGTGAGTAAACGTTGAGAACTCAGTTAACACGCCTTGTCTGCATTATTTATAATTAGACAGACAACACACTTAATAGGAGCCATTTTGGGGTCTTTACATAAACACACAAATGGAAATGAAACGTCACATATCCCAGCATGCACCGCGCGCTTCTTCTACGGGGAAAAAAGATGGCGGCTGTTTACCGTAGTTGCGAGACCGAAACTTTATGAAAATTAATATTAATATTAACCCATATATAAGGCGCACCGGATTATAAGGTGCACTGTCAGCTTTTGAGAAAATTTGTGGTTTTTAGGTGCGCCTTATAGTGCGGAAAATACGGTCTATGAATGTATGTGTATATACGTATGTGTATATATATGTATATGTATGGATATATGCATGTATGTGGATGTATACATATATAGATATATATCTTCTTTTTTGTCTTTTTTACTATTTATATTACTAAATGATTGTGTATGCACCTGAGGGGATCTGCTCCAATTTTGTTGTTCTTTGAACCTGTTCACTTTAATGATGACAATAAAACTATATTCTATTCTAAATAATATCATTGTAAATAGAGATTTTTGTTGTTGACAAGTTGTGCGACTGAACCCAGAGTGTGTTGTTGTTGTTGTCGTTGTCCACTAGAGGCGCTAGCGGACTCCAAGGCGTGTCTGGCCAGCAGCATCCCCGCCCTCAGCGCGCGCATGACGCAACACCTCAGCGAACGCAGCTGCCGCTTCCTCAAGAGCGCGTCGGAGGTGCCTCGGCTCTACCGCAGGACCAACAAGGTCAGTGGGCGTCACCTTTGCAACATTTGGACCACAACCTGGGACTCACAACCTGTGGACAGGAGGCGCCCGTGCGAGCGTCGGCGTACATGGACAACGCCTTGCGGCCGCTGCATCAGCTGCTGACCGACTGCACGGGCCTGGTCGCCACGGAGACGGCACGGGAGTGGCTGAGGGTGACGCTTTCAGAATGCACACAAAGGTAAACAAAGTGTTTGTAATAATAACAATCACTAATGAAATAGTTAAGTTCAAGTTCAAGGAGCAATGATTGTCACACAGACACACTAGGTGTGGCGAAATTATTCTCTGCATTTGACCCATCACCCTTGATCACTCCCTGGGAGGTGAGGGGAGCAGTGAGCAGCAGCAGTGGCCGCACTCGGTAATCATTTTGGTGATTTAACCCCCAATTCCAACCCTTGATGCTGAGTGCCAAGCAGGGAGGTAATGGCTCCCATTTTTATAGTCTTTGGTATGACTCGGCCGGGGTTTGAACTCACAACCTACCCATCAATACACAATAAACAGGAAATAAATGAATACAAAAATAAATGGGCTTTTTTTTTTTTGAGCCACAAGGTGAAGATCTTTTTAAAATGAAATCAATTGATTTTTGTTGATTAAAGTTGAACAATAAATACATTAAAACAAAAATAAATCCTTTTTTATTAGTAATGTTTAAGAGATGAAATAAGTTGCCTTTTATGTTTTTAGTTAAGACGGTTTAGAGTATTTAAAAAAAAAATTATTATTAAAAAAATATTAAGTATGTTTACACATGTTTTGTTTAATAAGGTAAAAAATAAGATGGATAAAAGATGTATTTTTTTGTCTAGAAATAAATACCATGAAATATAATTTGATTAATCAAAATGCCTAAAATACAGCAAGATACACATTTAAAAATGACTACAAATATTTAGGGCCCGCATGGCCCATTGTATAAGGACTCCCAAAGGGAGTTCTTATGCAATGGGACATAAGGTTAGGGCCCGCATGGCCCATTGTATAAGGACTCCCAAAGGGAGTCCTTATGCAATGGGACATAAGGACCTATTGTATTTGTAAGGTTTTATTATATTATTCTTTATTCTTCCGCCGCCACAACAAACTGTAATTTGACCCACTTAACATGCTTCAAAACTCACCATATTTGACCCACACATCAGGACCTGCGAAAATTACCTTTAAAAAAAAAAAACGAACCCCAAAACTCAAAATTGCGCTCTAGCGCACCCTAGGAAAAAAAACTAGACTGCCTATATCTCCCACTAGGAAGGTCGGAGAGACATGAAACAAAAACCTGTATGTAGGTCTGACTTAGACCTAGTTTTCATAATCGTATATTATCGGGCAGAAATCAACAGGAAGTTGGCAATTCCCCCTTCAAGACAAAAAAGTACTAAAAACAGTCACTTTTGCCTCTTTGAGCTGTAATTTGACCCCCTTAACATGCTTCAAAACTCACCAAACTGAACGCACACATCAGGACTGCCAAACATTGCGATCTAAAAAAAAAAACCTAACCCCAAATCTCAAAATTGCGCTCTACTGCAATTTTTTAATAAAACGCAAAAAAAACTGCTCCTCGGAAGAAAACAATGACAAAACTGCCTGTAACTCCCACTGGGAAGGTCGGAAAGACATGAAACAAAAACCTCTATATAGGTCTCACTTAGACCTACATTTCATAAATTGACAACCCCCAGCAAAAATCAACAGGAAGTTTGCTATTCCCCCTTCAAAACAAATTTTTTGTAAAAACCGGTCACCTTCCTTCAAAAACGAACTCCTCTGAGCGCGTTCGTCGTTTCGCCTTCAAACTAACACAGGAGAGAGATTGAACCCTTGTGATTACAATGACAGAAGCGCTTTTTTTTATAACTGCTCCGGTTTTGATTTTATGACCCTTCAAAGACCCGCTGCGCTGATGCTGCTGCGCTGCTGTTTTTTTAAGATGGCTGCTTAAAAGCAGGAAGCACCAACGTGCCCACACAATGCAGACAAGGTAGGTACACTAGACAAAAGTCTTGGGACACTTCAGACTAAAGGTAGACAAAAGTATTGGGACACTTATGACTATCACTGGACAAAAGTATTGGGACAGTTAGGACTAGCACCTGCCGAATACGCGGGCCCGACCAATGCTGCTTGCAGCTTTAATTCTAATTGTATTTTTCTCAATGATACACAAAAGGAAGATAAATATTTGATTTTAAATGTTGCATTAATAAATCAGGCTGTGATGTCATCCTTAGCGTTTAACCTGCGATCTGATAATAATAATAATTAAAGCTGCAAGCAGCATTGGTCGGGCCTGCGTATTTGGCAGGTGCTAGTCCTAAGTGTCCCAATACTTTTGTCTACTTTTAGTCTGAAGTGTCCCAAGACTTTTGTCTAGTGTACCTACCTTGTCTGCATTGTGTGGGCACGTTGGTGCTTCCTGCTTTTAAGCAGCCATCTTAAAAAAACAGCAGCGCAGCAGCATCAGCGCAGCGGGTCTTTGAAGGGTCATAAAATCAAAACCGGAGCAGGTATTAAAAAACTGTTCTGTTATTTTATACACAAGGGTTTAATCTCTCTCCTGTGTTAGTTTGAAGCCGAAACGACAAACGCGCTCAGAGGAGATAGTTTTTGAAGGAAGGTGACCGGTTTTTACAAAAAATTTGTTTTGAAGGGGGAATAGCAAACTTCCTGTTGATTTTTGCTGGGGGTTGTCAATTTATGAAATGTAGGTCTAAGTGAGACCTACATAGAGGTTTTTGCTTCATGTCTCTCCGACCTTCCCAGTGGGAGTTACAGGCAGTTTTGTCAGTTTTTTCGTCCGAGGAGCAGTTTTTTGTGCGTTTCATAAAAACATTGCGCTAGAGCACAATTTTGAGATTTGGGGTTAGGTTTTTTTATTAGATCACAATTTTTGCCAGTCCTGATGTGTGTGTTCAGTACGGTGAGTTTTGAAGCATGTTAAGGGGGTCAAATTACAGCTCAAAGAGGCAAAAGTTACTGTTTTTAGTACGTTTTTGTCTTGAAGGGGGAATTGCCAACTTCCTGTTGATTTTTGCCCGAGGAAATAAATTAATAAAATTTAAGTCTAAGTGAGACCTACATAGAGGTTTTTGTTTCACGTCTCTACGACAGTTGTACTGGGAGTTAGAAAAAGTTTACTTTGTAGGGGGCGCTAGAGCGCAATTTTGAGTTTTGGGGTTTGGTATTTACCAAAGAGTTTTGTTCGAGTTTATTTATGTGTGTGTCAAATTTGGTGAGTTTTGAAGCATGTTAAGAGGGTCAAAGTACCGCGCAAAGCTGCGGAATAAGAAAGAATAATAATAAAACCTTACAAATTCAATAGGGTCCTCTGTCCCATTGTAAAAGGACTCCCTTCGGGATTCCTTTTACAATGGGCCATGCGGGCCCTAATAACAATATATTTTATTTGTAAAAGCACTTTACACTGAGCAAACAACCTCAAAGTGCTACAGTGTATTAAAAAAACAAAAGATAATAAAAATAAATAAAAACTAGAACAGCCTAATAGCTAGAACTAGCACGCATATATCTAAAAAAAGGCTTTTAAAAAAAGAAGGGTTTTTAAGCCTTTTTAAAAAAACATCCACAGTCTGTGGTGCCCTCAGGTGGTCAGGGAGAGCGTTCCGCAGACTGGGAGCGGCGGAGCTGCAATTGCTATGATATGCTGTGATGTCTTCCTATTCTATCCGATCCTCTATTCAGTGATGAGATGTAGCATGTGTTTTCTCCCAGGTACTACGAGACCATCTCTGAGGTTCTGAGCTCGGTGAGAAAGATGGAGGAGAGCCTGAAGCGGCTGAAACAAGCCAGGAAAGGAGCCAACGCCTCCGCCAGCGCCGCCGCGTCCAACGGCGGGCCCACGGACGACAGCAAGATCCGACTGCAGCTGGCTCTGGACGCGGAGTACCTGGGGGAACAGGTGGGCGGCGCCGGGCGGGCACAAAGTCACTCCTGCAAATGCTGACGCCTGCGTTTTCTCTCAGATCCTCAAGATGGGTCTGGAGCCAGCAGACATCTCCATGTTCTCCAGCCTGATGGAGCTGGTGAAGGAAGCCAGAGACCAGTAGACCTGGTCTAGATGCTCAGGTGACTTGACGGGATGTGGAAGGTTTTTCACTCACTGACTGCACTGTGGAGGAAGAATGTGATACAGATTTGTGTCCATATTTAATCTGCACATCGCTTGTAAGTTGGGAGGAAAATAAATGCTGTCATTGTTCACTTTCAATCTTTTAGAAGGAGTTTCATTGTAAACATCTGCTAATATTTACTGGGATAAATTGAATGGCTGTATTTTTATTTTTTTTTTAAATGTATTTATAACATATTAAGCTAAATACTATCAGTATAAATAATGTATTAATTTGGTCAAATTAAAAAAAACATAATGAAGTTATTTAATGATAACATATATTTTATAATAAATTATGTAATATATATATATATATATTGATTGAAGCCAACAAGCAAACCGTCAACTTCCTCGACGTCACTTTCAACCTGAGAAATAACAGCTACCAACCATTCACGAAATCCAACACAACACTCCAATACGTTTACCATGACAGCAACCACCCACCCACCACCACGAAAAGAATACCTACCGGAATTAATAAAAGGCTATCGATGCTGTCATCTAGCAAAGCTGAATTTGACCAAGCAACCCCCCCCGTACCAAAAAGCCCTTGATGAAAGCGGATACAATTTCACCCTCACCTATGAACCCACGCCAGGAAACCAACCAAAAAAGAACAGAAAACGAAACATCATCATCTGGTACAACCCCCCATACAGCAAAAACGTCTCAACTAACATTGGCCACGAATTCCTCAATCTGATTGACAAACACTTCCCCAAAGGCAACACCCTAAGAAAAGTATTCAACAAGAACAACATTAAACTGAGCTACAGCTGTATGAACAATATACGACAAATGATCTCAAACCACAACAAAACAATTGCAAATGAGCCGTCGGCCCCCGGACAGAGCGACCCCAAAACCAACAAAAAACCTGATTGCCCTCTCAACGGGGGGTGCTTACAAACATCAGTTGTTTACCAATCTAAGGTAACACGCAAGGACATTAACACATCCGACACATATATGTAGGATTAACCGAGGGAGAGTTTAAAACCAGATGGAACAATCACAAGGCTTCTTTCAGGAACCAAAACCTGCGGAATACCACAGAACTCAGCAAACACATTTGGGACCTCAAAGACAATAATGTTGAATATTCAATAACATGGCAAATTCTTGCATCCAGCACACCTTACAATAGTGGTAATAAAAGATGCAACCTATGCTTGAAAGAGAAACTGTTTATTATTTACCGTCCAGACCTGTCATCCCTCAACAAGCGCAGCGAAATTGTAACAACATGCCGCCATAGACGGAAACACCTCCTAGGTAACACATGAGCCAATCACCACGCCCCTACGCCAGCCTGTACCCACCCACTCTGTGCCCTATATAAACCATGGTATGCGAATGCTCCCATTAAAATCTCCTGACGATTGAGGGTACCCCCCCTCATGAAACAGGCCTGTAGAGATGAAATAGTCTTGTGATTTTTTTCCCACACATACATATATATATATATATATATATATATATATATATATATATATATATATATATATATATATATATATATATATATATATATATATATATATATATATTCAATCAATCCACTTTATTTGTATAGCACATTTAAACAGAAATTAAAAACGATTTTAAAGTGTTAAAACCAATTTTTATTATATATATATATTGTTGCGTTTTGGACCAGTTGTTCCTCCCAGGGAATTCAAGTCACAATTCGCTCCCAAGCTCTTTACGACACTTAAAGCTGAGTTGAAAAACCACCAGAGACAGAATAGGTATTTTGTTGTATATTTTCAAAGCTTTGCCAATATTCATTTTGAGACCAGTCTAACCCTAGAACATTCTATTGCGCCTCCCAAAATGGTCTGTCTTCCCAACGCCAAAAACCTCTCTTTTTCCTTTCCCCTCCCTAGCCATAATACATGCACAACGTCTCCCTAGCCATAATACATTCCAAAAAAACTCAAGGTTAACACACACAGTATACTTGCTGACAGAGCATCAAGAGAAGAAATGGAAAACACGAGCTGTTTTCAAATATGACTAAGAAATATAAGAAGTACAACTTAAATTTGGATATATGTAAATATCTGCCTCCGACAATTTATATATATATAAAACATATATTACACATTTTATATATTTTTATTTTATCTATACATAGTGTGCAGTATTTAGTATTTATTACTAATTTTTGTTTACGTTTCAATTCTGTTACTGTACGTCAAAACAATGTCATTTCCCCATTGAGACATAAATAAAAGTCTATTCTTTTATAAATAACATTTGATTGACCGATTGAATAAAACTATTATATAATATCAATTGTATAAAAACTATTACCCTATTTTCCGGACCATAGGGCGCACCGGATTATAAGGCGCACTGCCGATGAATGGTCTATTTTTGATCATTTTTTCATATATAAGGCGCACGGAATTATAAGGTGCATTAAAGGAGTCATATTATTATTTTGATTATTTTCTAAATGTAAAAGACTTCCTTGTGGTCTACATAACATGTGATGGTGGTTCTTTGCTCAAAATGTTGCATAGATGATGTTTCACACATCATCATTCTGACAGTCGCTCTTATTTACGTGCCTCCACTTGGACAACATCTTCTCCCCGTCATCTTTGTTGTAGCGGTGTAGCGTGCAAGGACGGGAGTGGAAGAAGTGTCAAAAGATGGCGCTAACTGTTTTAATGACATTCACACTTTACTTCAATCAATAACGTGAAAAAGCGTCCGACCGGAACTCTCTAATTAAGTTCCTTGGGTGAATAATGTAAAGTCACTACACCGGTATGTTTTAGTGCTTTCATGGTGAGTTTACTGACAGATATAAGTAAGAACTTTACACTACTTTATATTAGAAATGGCAACAGTGGAGGATGAATGTCACATAACAAGAAGATAGAGAAAAAGAAGAAGCTTATTGACTACAAAGGCGGACTTGCACAATTTTTCAGGACTTATGCAGATCCCAAATACAGATCAGCAGGTACCAGAAGGTAAGAAAAGTTGCTTTTGCATAATATTGCGAAACAAAACACCAGATATGTCTTACCTTATACACACACCATAATAATACTCCTATGTTGAAGCACATCAAGCGGTGTGGCTTCATAGCTTACCAAAGTCCTACTAAAACATTTTGATAGATTTTTGAGTGCCGTGTGTAATGCTCTATATTTTCAATGGAACATATAAAATGTTGGTGTTGTTTACTTGAGTCATATTGCAGTCTACACGTATCTCTTATGTGTGACTGCCATCTACTGGTCACACTTATCATTACACCATGGACCAAATAAAATTGCTTCGAGGTCGATAAGCAAAACCAGAATTATTCCGTACATTAGGCGCACTGTCGGGTTTTGAGAAGAAAAAAGGATTTTAAGTGCGCCTTATAGTCCGGACAATACGGTATGTAACAACTATAATTATGTTTAATTCTAAGTAATTAAATTGATATAACCTCAATGGAAATATTTATTATAGTGTGCCTTATAGTCCGGAAAATACGGTATTAAACAACTATCCATCCATCCATTTTCTACCGCTTGTCCCGTTCGGGGTCGCTGGAGCCTATCTCAGCTGCATTCGGGCGGAAGGCGGTGTACACCCTGGACAAGTCAACTATATTTAAAGCTGCAAGCAGCATTGGTCGGGCCCGCGTATTTGGCAGGTGCTCGTCCTAAGTGTCCCAATATTTTTGTCTACTTTTAGTCTGAAGTGTCCCAAGACTTTTGTCTAGTGTACCTACCTTGTCTGCATTGTGTGGGCACGTTGGTGCTTCCTGCTTTTAAGCAGCCATCTTAAAAAAACAGCAGCGCAGCGGGTCTTTGAAGGGTCATAAAATCAAAACCGGAGCAGGTATTAAAAAGCTGTTCTGTTATTTTATTCACAAGGGTTTAATCTCTCTCCTGTGTGTTAGTTTGAAGCCGAAACGACAAACGCGCTCAGAGGAGATAGTTTTTGAAGGAAGGTGACCGGTTTTTACAAAAAAATTTTTTTGAAGGGGGAATAGCAAACTTCCTGTTGATTTTTGCTGGGTGTTGTCAATTTATGAAATGTAGGTCTAAGTGAGACCTACATAGAGGTTTTTGTTTCATGTCTCTCCGACCTTCCCAGGGAGAGTTACAGGCAGTTTTGTCAGTTTTTTCATCCGAGGAGCAGTTTTTTGTGCGTTTCATTAAAAAATTGCGCTAGAGCACAATTTTGAGATTTGGGGTTAGGTTTTTTTATTAGATCACAATTTTTGCCAGTCCTGATGTGTGTTCAGTTCGGTGAGTTTTGAAGCATGTAAGGGGGTCAAAATACAGCTCAAAGAGGCAGAAGTTACTGTTTTTAGTACTTTTTTGTCTTGAAGGGGGAATTGCCAACTTCCTGTTGATTTTTGCCCGAGAACATACTATTATGAAATCTAGGTCTAAGTCACACCTACATAAAGGTTTTTGTTTCATGTCTCTCCGACCTTCCTAGTGGGAGTTACAGGCAGTCTAGTTTTTTTTTTTCTAGGGGGCGCTAGAGCGCAATTTTGATTTTTGCGGTTCAGTTTTTTTATTAAAAGACAATTTCCGCAGGTCCTGATGTGTGGGTCAAATATGGTGAGTTTTGATGCATGTTGAGTGGGTCAAATTAGTGCTCAAAGAGGCGGCGGAAGAATAATAAAGAATAAAACGTTACAATAACAATAGGTCCTTATGTCCCATTGCATAGGGAGTCCTTTTGCAATGGGCCATTGCGGGCCCTAATAATAATAATAAAACCTTAGAAATTCAATAGGTCCTTATGTCCCATTGCATAAGGACTCCCTGTGGGAGTCCTTTTGCAATGGGCCATTGCGGGCCCTAATTAAAGCTGCAAGCAGCATTGGTCGGGCCCGCACATTTGGCAGGTGCTAGTCCTAAGTGTCCCAATACTTTTGTCTACTTTTAGTCTGAAGTGTCCCAATACTTTTGTCTAGTGTACCTACCTTGTCTGCATTGTGTGGGCACGTTGGTGCTTCCTGCTTTTAAGCAGCCATCTTAAAAAAACAGCAGCGCAGCAGCATCAGCGCAGCGGGTCTTTGAAGGGTCATAAAATCAAAACCGGAGCAGTTAGAAAAAAGCGCTTCTGTCATTGTAATCACAAGGGTTTAATCTCTCTCCTGTGTTAGTTTGAAGGCGAAACGACAAACGCGCTCAGAGGAGTTTGTTTTTGAAGGAAGGTGACCGGTTTTTACAAAAATGTTGTTTAGAAGGGGGAATAGCAAACTTCCTGTTGGTTTTTGCTGGGGGTTGTCAATTTATGAAATGTAGGTCTAAGTCAGACCTACATAGAGGTTTTTGTTTCATGTCTCTCCGACCTTCCCAGGGAGAGTTACAGGCAGTTTTGTCCGTTTTTTCATCCGAGGAGCAGTTTTTTGTGCGTTTCATTAAAAAATTGCGCTAGAGCACAATTTTGAGATTAGGGGTTAGGTTTTTTTTATTAGATCACAATTTTTGCCAGTCCTGATGTGTGTGTTCAGTTCGGTGAGTTTTGAAGCATGTTAAGGGGGTCAAATTACAGCTCAAAGAGGCAAAAGTGACTGTTTTTAGTACTTTTTTGTCTTGGAAGGGGGAATTGCCAACTTCCTGTTGATTTTTGCCCGAGAATATACTATTATGAAATCTAGGTCTAAGTCAGACCTACATAAAGGTTTTTCTTTCATGTCTCTCCGACCTTCCTAGTGGGAGTTACAGGCAGTCTAGTTTTTTTTTTTTCGTAGGGGGCGATAGAGCGCAATTTTGAGTTTTGTGGTTCGGTTTTAAAAAAAAAAAGGCAATTTTCGCAGGTCCTGATGTGTGGGTCAAATATGGTGAGTTTTGAAGCATGTTAAGTGGGTCAAATTACAGTTTAAAGTGGCGGCGGAAGAATAAAGAATAATAAAACCTTACAAATTCAATAGGTCCTTATGTCCCATTGTATAAGGACTCCCTTTGGGAGTCCTTATACAATGGGCCATGCGGGCCCTAAAAATTCAATAGGTCCTTATGTCCCATTGCATAAGGACTCCCTTAATTCCTAGATTATTTGCAAAATGACACACTTCATCAAAACATATGGCCGTTCATCAAAATAAAGCATTTTCTAAACTTGCGTGTTAATAAAATCTATTGCAACATTTCAAAATGAGCCGATTATGACAACTACTGTCCAGTTGTTATATCTCGTCTTATTATCGCGCAAGCCTGACAATAAGTTGCACCTGCAACAAGTTTGATGGCAGTAGTGTCTATGGCATGTTGAGGTGCCCTAAAAAGTGTTTGTACTGTAAGTAGTGCACTGATTACACAGTAGCTGTTTGATTGTAACACCTGGCCTGGCGACCCACCACCAAGTCCTCCCTCCGCCCTCCCCTGACTCTTGAACTTTTTTTTTTTTTTTTGTGGTATTCTGGGGACATCTGGAATCTGTCCTTAAGGGGGGATCCTGTCATGATCCGTGGCCCCGGATCATGTTTTGTTTAATCATGTTCTGTATAATTGTTACTAACTGGACCAAGGTGGAGTGGAATGATGATTTATTTATGTGTAATTGTTACTAACTGGACTAAGGTGGAGTGGAATGATGATTTATTTATGTGTAATTGTTACTAACTGGACTAAGCTGGAGTGGAATAATGATTTATTTATGTGTAATTGTTACTAACTGGACTAAGGTGGAGTGGAATGATGATTTATTTATGTGTAATTGTTACTAACTGGACTAAGGTGGAGTGGATTGATGATTTATTTATGTGTAATTGTTACTAACTGGACCAAGGTGGAGTGGAATGATGATTTATTTATGTGTAATTGTTACTAACTGGACTAAGGTGGGGATTGATGATTTATTTATGTGTAATTGTTACTAACTGGACAAGCTGGAGTGGAATGATGATTTATTTATTAGGGCCCGCATGGCCCATTGCATAAGGACTCCCAAAGGGAGTCTTTATGCAATGGGACATAAGGACCTATTGAATTTGTAAGGTTTTATTAGGGCCCGCATGGCCCATTGTATAAGGACTCCCAAAGGGAGTCCTTATGCAATGGGACATAAGGACCTATTTATTATTATTCTTTCTTATTCCGCACTTTTGCGCGGTACTTTGACCCCCTTAACATGCTTCAAAACTCACCAAATTTGATGCACACATAAATAAACTCGAACAAAACTCTTTAGTAAAAATACCAAACCCCAAAACTCAAAATTGCGCTCTAGCGCCCCCTACAAAGTAAACTTTTTCTAACTCCCAGTACGAATGTCGTAGAGACATGAAACAAAAACCTCTATGTAGGTCTCACTTAGACTTAAATTTGATTAATTTATTTTCTCGGCCAAAAATCTACAGGAAGTTTGCTATTCCCCCTTCAACACTAAATTTGAGTAAAATCAGTCACTTTTGCCTCTTTGAGCTGTAATTTGACCCCCTTAACATGCTTCAAAACTCACCGAACTGAACGCACACATCAGGACTGGCAGAAATTGCGATCTAATAAAAAAACCTAACCCCAAATCTCAAAAAGAAGAAAAAGGAAAAAAAAGACAAAACTGCCTGTATCTCCCACTGGGAAGGTCGGAGAGACATGAAACAAAAACCTCTATGTAGGTCTCACTTAGACCTACATTTCATAAATTGACAACCCCCAGCAAAAATCAACAGGAAGTTTTGCTATTCCCCCTTCAACACAACATTTTTGTAAAAACCGGTCACCTTCCTACCATCTCCCCTGAGCACGTTTGTCGTTTCGGCTTCAAACTAACACAGGAGAGAGATTGAACCCTTGTGATTAAAACTACAGCGCGTTTTAATAACTGCTCCGTTTTGATTTTATGAGCCTTCAAAGACCCGCTGCGCTGATGCTGCGGCACTGCTGTTTTTTTAAGATGGCTGCTTAAAAGCAGGAAGCACCAGCGTGCCCACACAATGCAGACAAGGTAGGTACACTAGACAAAAGTCTTGGGACACTTCAGACTAAAAGTAGACAAAAGTATTGGGACACTTAGGACTACCACCGGACAAAAGTATTGGGACACTTAGGACTACCACTGGAAAAAAGTATTGGGACACCTACACTGGACAAATGTATTGGGACACTTAGGACTACAACTTGACAAAAGTATTGGGACACGTACTACTAAAACTGGACAAAAGTATTGGGACACTTAGGACTAGCACCTGCCAAATACGCGGGCCCGACCAACGCTGCTTGCAGCTTTAATTATGTTTAATTCGGAATGTTTAAAAGAAGTAATTACATTTATATACATTATTTTCCATGTATATTTGACAATAACATCTGTCGTGTAGTTGTAATCTACACAAAAAGTCTACAAATATTACATGGGGA
The DNA here is from genome assembly GCF_033978685.3 of Nerophis lumbriciformis. NCBI lineage: Eukaryota > Metazoa > Chordata > Actinopteri > Syngnathiformes > Syngnathidae > Nerophis > Nerophis lumbriciformis. The sequence continues at coordinate 2,914,678 of NC_084549.2, forward strand.
AGTTAGGAAGCGAAGACTTGTTGCCATAGCAACACATGACATTTGGTGCCTACGTTTGCTTATTTCCTTCAACCAAAGACTCGGCCGTGTTTGAATAGTGATTTATTTATGTGTAATTCATTCATTCATTTCTTTTTATTCCTTTCATGAAAATGCATACTTACAAGCCACGTACAGTTCACACTTTCATTGTTTTTTGTTTCTTATACATTTCCATGATCAGAAAGGAGCACATGGAAGAATAATATTCTTATATTTATCTGCCCCCCTTTTTAACACAAATTATTTGAGATGACTTTATCACTGTTCCCTCCACCAACACCCCAACTCCAACATACTTTTAATTTTCGTTTAACTGTGTGTCTTTTTTCAAAAGGATTTACACACTTTTCCAAACACCACGTTCAAATTTCTTAATTCCTAGATTATTTGCAAAATGACACACTTCATCAAAATAAAGCATTTTCTAAACTTGCGTGTTAATAAAATCTATTGCAACATTTCAAAATGAGCCGATTATGACAACTACTGTCCAGTTGTTATATCTCGTCTTATTATCGCGCAAGCCTGACAATAAGTTGCACCTGCAACAAGTTTGATGGCAGTAGTGTCTATGGCATGTTGAGGTGCCCTAAAAAGTGTTTGTACTGTAAGTAGTGCACTGATTACACAGTAGCTGTTTGATTGTAACACCTGGCCTGGCGACCCACCACCAAGTCCTCCCTCCGCCCTCCCCTGACTCTTGAACTTTTTTTTTTTTCTTTTTTTTTTTTTTGTGGTATTCTGGGGACATCTGGAATCTGTCCTTAAGGGGGGATCCTGTCATGATCCGTGGCCCCGGATCATGTTTCGTTTAATCATGTTCTGTATAATTGTTACTAACTGGACTAAGGTGGGGATTGATGATTTATTTATGTGTAATTGTTACTAACTGGACTAAGGTGGAGTGGAATGATGATTTATTTATGTGTAATTGTTACTAACTGGACTAAGGTGGAGTGGAATGATGATTTATTTATGTGTAATTGTTAGTAACTGGACCAAGGTGGAGTGGAATGATGATTTATTTATGTGTAATTGTTACTAACTGGACTAAGGTGGGGATTGATGATTTATTTATGTGTAATTGTTACTAACTGGACCAAGGTGGAGTGGAATGATGATTTATTTATGTGTAATTGTTACTAACTGGTAGTGCACTGATTACACAGTAGCTGTTTGATTGTAACACCTGGCCTGGCGACCCACCACCAAGTCCTCCCTCCGCCCTCCCCTGACTCTTGAACTTTTTTTTTTTTTGTGGTATTCTGGGGACATCTAGAATCTGTCCTTAAGGGGGGATCCTGTCATGATCCGTGGCCCCGGATCATGTTTTGTTTAATCATGTTCTGTATAATTGTTACTAACTGGACTAAGGTGGAGTGGAATGATGATTTATTTATGTGTAATTGTTACTAACTGGACTAAGGTGGGGATTGATGATTTATTTATGTGTAATTGTTACTAACTGGACTAAGGTGGAGTGGAATGATGATTTATTTATGTGTAATTGTTACTAACTGGACTAAGGTGGGGATTGATGATTTATTTATGTGTAATTGTTACTAACTGGACCAAGGTGGAGTGGAATGATGATTTATTTATGTGTAATTGTTACTAACTGGTAGTGCACTGATTACACAGTAGCTGTTTGATTGTAACACCTGGCCTGGCGACCCACCACCAAGTCCTCCCTCCGCCCTCCCGTGACTCTTGAACTTTTTTTTTTTTTTTTTGTGGTATTCTGGGGACATCTGGGATCCTGTCATGATCCGTGGCCCCGGATCATGTTTTGTTTAATCATGTTCTGTATAATTGTTACTAACTGGACTAAGGTGGGGATTGATGATTTATTTATGTGTAATTGTTTCTAACTGGACCAAGGTGGAGTGGAATGATGATTTATTTCTGTGTAATTGTTACTAACTGGACCAAGGTGGACTGGACTGAGAAACATTTATTCCAAGTTGTCATGAAGCAAAAATAAACTCTTAATGTACAAAGTGGTGAAGAGGAAGAGAAAGGCTGAGATCTTCTCCATAAATACTGACAAAGATCCTAAAAGGACGGAGAGTGAACTCTTCACAAAGCGGGCGTGACGATTTGGCCCAACAAGAACATGGCGTCACAATCGGCGTCCATCACGGCGAAGAAGAAGGGTCTGTTGACGGTCACTTCCAGGGCGTTTTCCTCCATCTTGTCCCGCGGCGCCGCTTCTTCCTCCGACATCTCCAAGGACACGGCGTTGATGGCCTGACGGAGACGCGGGACTTGAAACGACACCAGGACGGTGGACTTGGTGAAGGTGGACTTACCTTGTCCAGGGTGAAGGTGTCAGAGTTGGCCAGCTGGCTGAACTCAGCCTGGGAGCCCAAAAGTCTGGATTCCACTTCTGGGTCCATGTTGCCTAAAAGATGTCGGACGTCGTTCACTGAAGACACGGACAACTTTGGCAGGGTCAACTCCAACAACCTGCGTGGACACACGGACACCCAATAAATAACCAGCACAGCGCTCCTGGCCTTGAATAGAGGATCTACTGTATGGTCCTTTAAAAATCCAGCACATTGCCCCACAGTCTGTGGTGCCCTCAGGTGGTCAGGGAGAGCGTTCCACAGACTGGGAGCGGCGGAGCAGAAAGCCCCGGTCTCCTGTTGTTCTGAGCTTTGTCCTCAGAGGTTTGTGGTGGGTGCTTAAAAACAGCACATTGCTCCTGTTGCATAGAGGATCTTTGACTAGCATGTTTGTGATGGTCCTTAAAAACAGCACATTGCTCCTGTTGCATAGAGGATCTTTGACTAGCATGTTTGTGGTGGGTGCTTAAAAACAGCAGAGTGCTGCTGTTGCATAGAGGATCTTTGACTAGCATGTTTGTGATGGTCCTTACAAACAGCACATTGCTCCTGTTGCATAGAGGATCTTTGACTAGCATGTTTGTGATGGTCCTTAAAAACAGCACATTGCTCCTGTTGCATAGAGGATCTTTGACTAGCATGTTTGTGATGGTCCGTAAAAACAGCACATTGCTCCTGTTGCATAGAGGATCTTTGACTAGCATGTTTGTGGTGGGTGCTTAAAAACAGCAGAGTGCTGCTGTTGCATAGAGGATCTTTGACTAGCATGTTTGTGATGGTCCTTAAAAACAGCACATTGCTCCTGTTGCATAGAGGATCTTTGACTAGCATGTTTGTGGTGGGTGCTTAAAAACAGCAGAGTGCTGCTGTTGCATAGAGGATCTTTGACTAGCATGTTTGTGATGGTCCTTAAAAATAGCACATTGCTCCTGTTGCATTTAAAAACAGCTGAGTGTGCCTGTCAAAAAGAGGATCTTTGACAAGATGCAGAGTACTATTCTCAAATAGAAGATCTTTGACTTGAATTTTTGTGGTGAGTTATTAGAACAGCTGAGTATGTCTGTCAAATAGAGGATCTTTGACAAGATGCAGAGTGCGCATCTCAAATAGAAGATCTTTCGACTTGAATTTTTGTGGTGCGTTATTAAAACAGCCGAGTACGTCTGTCAAATAGAGGATCTTTGTGGAGTATTTTTGGTGTGGGTTCTTAAAAACAGCTGAGTGCGCCTGTCAAAAAGAGGATCTTTGACAAGATGCAGAGTACTCTTCTCGAATAGAAGATCTTTGACTTGAATTTTTGTGGTGCGTTATTAGAACAGCCTAGTAAGGCTGTCAAATAGAGGATCTTTGAGCAGTTTTTTTGGGGGGGGGGGGGGTTTAGAAACAGCTGAGTGTGCCTGTCAAAAAGAGGATCTTTGACAAGATGCAGAGTACTATTCTCAAATAGAAGATCTTTGACTTGAATTTTTGTGGTGAGTTATTAAAACAGCTGGGTATGTCTGTCAAATAGAGGATCTTTGACAAGATGCAGAGTGCGCATCTCAAATAGAAGATCTTTTGACTTGAATTTTTGTGGTGCGTTATTAAAACAGCCGAGTACGTCTGTCAAATAGAGGATCTTTGTGGAGTATTTTTGGTGTGGGTTTTTAAAAACAGCTGAGTGTGCCTGTCAAAAAGAGGATCTTTGACAAGATGCAGAGTACTATTCTCAAATAGAAGATCTTTGACTTGAATTTTTGTGGTGAATTATTAAAACAGCTGAGTATGTCTGTCAAATAGAGGATCTTTGACAAGATGCAGAGTGCGCATCTCAAATAGAAGATCTTTTGACTTGAATTTTTGTGGTGCGTTATTAAAACAGCCGAGTACGTCTGTCAAATAGAGGATCTTTGTGGAGTATTTTTGGTGTGGGTTTTTAAAAACAGCTGAGTGTGCCTGTCAAAAAGAGGATCTTTGACAAGATGCAGCGTACTCTTCTCGAATAGAAGATCTTTGACTTGAATTTTTGTGGTGCGTTATTAAAACAGCCGAGTACGTCTGTCAAATAGAGAATCTTTGTGGAGTATTTTTGGTGTGGGTTTTTAAAAACAGCTGAGTGTGCCTGTCAAAAAGAGGATCTTTGACAAGATGCAGAGTACTATTCTCAAATAGAGGATTTTTGACTTGAATTTTTGTGGTGAGTTATTAAAACAGCTGAGTATGTCTGTCAAATAGAGGATCTTTGACAAGATGCAGAGTGCGCATCTCAAATAGAAGATCTTTTGACTTGAATTTTTGTGGTGCGTTATTAAAACAGCTGAGTACGTCTGTCAAATAGAGGATCTTTGTGGAGTATTTTTGGTGTGGGTTTTTAAAAACAGCTGAGTGTGCCTGTCAAAAAGAGGATCTTTGACAAGATGCAGAGTACTCTTCTCGAATAGAAGATTTTTGACTTGAATTTTTGTGGTGCGTTATTAGAACAGCTGAGTAAGTCTGTCAAATAGAGGATCTTTGACAAGATGAGTACTCCTCATGTAGAAGATCTTTAATTTATATTTTTGCAGTGCGTTATTAAAACAGCTGAGTACGTCTGTCAAATAGAAGATCTTTGAGGATTATTTTTGGGGTGGGTTGTTTAAAAACCGCTGAGTGTGTTTGTCAAAGTGGATCTTTGACAAGATGCGGAGTACTCCTCTCGAATAGAAGATCTTCAATGTTTGTGGTGCGTTATTAGAACAGCCGAGTAAGTCTGTTAAATAGAGGATCTTTGACAAGATGAGTACTCCTCATGTAGAAGATCTTTAATTTATATTTTTGCAGTGCGTTATTAAAACAGCTGAGTACGTCTGTCAAATAGAAGATCTTTGAGGATTATTTTTGGGGTGGGTTGTTTAAAAACCGCTGAGTGTGTTTGTCAAAGTGGATCTTTGACAAGATGCGGAGTACTCTTCCCGAATAGAAGATCTTCAATGTTTGTGGTGCGTTATTAAAACAGCTGAGTAAGTCTGTCAAATAGAGGATCTTTGACAAGATGAGTACTCCTCATGTAGAAGATCTTTAATTTATATTTTTGCAGTGCGTTATTAAAACAGCCGAGTACGTCTGTCAAATAGAGGATCTTTGTGGAGTATTTTTGGTGTGGGTTTTTAAAAACAGCTGAGTGTGCCTGTCAAAAAGAGGATCTTTGACAAGATGCAGCGTACTCTTCTCGAATAGAAGATCTTTGACTTCAATTTTTGTGGTGCGTTATTAGAACAGCCGAGTAAGTCTGTCAAATAGAGGATCTTTGACAAGATGAGTACTCCTCATGTAGAAGATCTTTAATTTATATTTTTGCAGTGCGTTATTAAAACAGCCGAGTACGTCTGTCAAATAGAGGATCTTTGTGGAGTATTTTTGGTGTGGGTTTTTAAAAACAGCTGAGTGTGCCTGTCAAAAAGAGGATCTTTGACAAGATGCAGCGTATTCTTCTCGAATAGAAGATCTTTGACTTGAATTTTTGTGGTGCGTTATTAGAACAGCTGAGTAAGTCTGTCAAAAAGAGGATCTTTGACAAGATGCAGAGTGCGCATCTCAAATAGAAGATCTTTTGACTTGAATTTTTATGGTGCGTTATTAAAACAGCCGAGTACGTCTGTCAAATAGAGGATCTTTGTGGAGTATTTTTGGTGTGGGTTTTTAAAAACAGCTGAGTGTGCCTGTCAAAAAGAGGATCTTTGACAAGATGCAGAGTACTATTCTCGAATAGAAGATTTTTGACTTGAATTTTTGTGGTGCGTTATTAGAACAGCCGAGTACGTCTGTCAAATAGAGGATCTTTGACAAGATGCAGAGTGCGCATCTCAAATAGAAGATCTTTTGACTTGAATTTTTGTGGTGCGTTATTAAAACAGCCGAGTAAGTCTGTCAAATAGAGGATCTTTGTGGAGTATTTTTGGTGTGGGTTTTTAAAAACAGCTGAGTGTGCCTGTCAAAAAGAGGATCTTTGACAAGATGCAGAGTACTCTTCTCGAATAGATCTTTGACTTCAATTTTTGTGGTGCATTATTAGAACAGCCGAGTAAGTCTGTCAAATAGAGGATCTTTGACAAGATGCAGAGTGCGCATCTCAAATAGAAGATCTTTTGACTTGAATTTTTGTGGTGCGTTATTAAAACAGCCGAGTACGTCTGTCAAATAGAGGATCTTAGTTGAGTATTTTTGGTGTGGGTTTTTAAAAACAGCTGAGTGTGCCTGTCAAAAAGAGGATGCAGCGTACTCTTCTCGAATAGAAGATCTTTGACTTCAATTTTTGTGGTGCGTTATTAGAACAGCCGAGTAAGTCTGTCAAATAGAGGATCTTTGACAAGATGAGTACTCCTCATGTAGAAGATCTTTAACTTATATTTTTGCGGTGCGTTATTAAAACAGCTGAGTACGTCTGTCAAATAGAAGATCTTTTGACTTGAATTTTTGTGGTGCGTTATTAAAACAGCCGAGTACGTCTGTCAAATAGAGGATCTTTGTGGAGTATTTTTGGTGTGGGTTTTTAAAAACAGCTGAGTGTGCCTGTCAAAAAGAGGATGCAGCGTACTCTTCTCGAATAGAAGATCTTTGACTTCAATTTTTGTGGTGCGTTATTAGAACAGCCGAGTAAGTCTGTCAAATAGAGGATCTTTGACAAGATGAGTACTCCTCATGTAGAAGATCTTTAACTTATATTTTTGCGGTGCGTTATTAAAACAGCTGAGTACGTCTGTCAAATAGAAGATCTTTGAGCATTATTTTTGGGGTGGGTTGCTGAGTGTGTTTGTCAAAGTGGATCTTTGACAAGATGCGGAGTACTCCTCCCGAATAGAAGATCTTCAATGTTTGTGGTGCGTTATTAAAACAGCTGGGTGCGTCTGTCAAATAGAGGATCTTTGACAAAAGAAGCCATCCAAGCGCTGTAAAATGTAAAATGCTGAAAAAGGAGAGATAGAGTACTCTTCTCGAATAGATCTTTGACTTCAATTTTTGTGGTGCGTTATTAGAACAGCCGAGTAAGTCTGTCAAATAGAGGATCTTTGACAAGATGAGTACTCCTCATGTAGAAGATCTTTAACTTATATTTTTGCGGCGCGTTATTAAAACAGCTGAGTACGTCTGTCAAATAGAAGATCTTTGACTTGAATTTTTGCGGTGCGTTATTAAAACAGCTGAGTACGTCTGTCAAGTAGAAGATCTTTGAGCATTATTTTTGGGGTGGGTTGTTGAGTGTGTTTGTCAAAGTGGATCTTTGACAAGATGCGGAGTACTCCTCTCGAATAGAAGATCTTCAATGTTTGTGGTGCGTTATTAAAACAGCTGGGTGCGTCTGTCAAATAGAGGATCTTTGACAAGAAGTGTACTCCTCATGTAGAAGATCTTTAACTTATATTTTTGCGGTGCGTTATTAAAACAGCTGAGTACGTCTGTCAAATAGAAGATCTTTGAGGATTATTTTTGGGGTGGGTTGTTTAAAAACCGCTGAGTGTGTTTGTCAAAAAGAGGATCTTTGACAAGATGCGGAGTACTCCTCCCGAATAGAAGATCTTCAATGTTTGTGGTGCGTTATTAGAACAGCCGAGTAAGTCTGTCAAATAGAGGATCTTTGACAAGATGAGTACTCCTCATGTAGAAGATCTTTAACTTATATTTTTGCGGTGCGTTATTAAAACAGCCGAGTACGTCTGTCAAATAGAGGATCTTTGTGGAGTATTTTTGGTGTGGGTTTTTAAAAACAGCTGAGTGTGCCTGTCAAAAAGAGGATCTTTGACAAGATGCAGTGTACTCTTCTCGAATAGAAGATCTTTGACTTGAATTTTTGTGGTGAGTTATTAAAACAGCTGAGTATGTCTGTCAAATAGAGGATCTTTGACAAGATGAGTACTCCTCATGTAGAAGATCTTTAACTTATATTTTTGCGGTGCGTTATTAAAACAGCCGAGTATACGTCTGTCAAATAGAGGATCTTTGTGGAGTATTTTTGGTGTGGGTTTTTAAAAACAGCTGAGTGTGCCTGTCAAAAAGAGGATCTTTGACAAGATGCAGCGTACTCTTCTCGAATAGAAGATCTTTGACTTGAATTTTTGCGGTGCGTTATTAGAACAGCCGAGTACGTCTGTCAAATAGAGGATCTTTGACAAGATGAGTACTCCTCATGTAGAAGATCTTTAACTTATATTTTTGCGGTGCGTTATTAAAACAGCTGAGTACGTCTGTCAAATAGAAGATCTTTGAGCATTATTTTTGGGGTGGGTTGTTGAGTGTGTTTGTCAAAGTGGATCTTTGACAAGATGTGGAGTACTCCTCTCGAATAGAAGATCTTCAATGTTTGTGGTGCGTTATTAAAACAGCTGGGTGCGTCTGTCAAATAGAGGATCTTTGACAAAAGAAGCCATCCAAGCGCTGCAATGTAAAATGCTGAAAAAGGAGAGATAGAGTACTCTTCTCGAATAGATCTTTGACTTCAATTTTTGTGGTGCGTTATTAGAACAGCCGAGTAAGTCTGTCAAATAGAGGATCTTTGACAAGATGCAGAGTGCGCATCTCAAATAGAAGATCTTTTGACTTGAATTTTTGTGGTGCGTTATTAAAACAGCCGAGTACGTCTGTCAAATAGAGGATCTTAGTCGAGTATTTTTGGTGTGGGTTTTTAAAAACAGCTGAGTGTGCCTGTCAAAAAGAGGATGCAGCGTACTCTTCTCGAATAGAAGATCTTTGACTTCAATTTTTGTGGTGCGTTATTAGAACAGCCGAGTAAGTCTGTCAAATAGAGGATCTTTGACAAGATGAGTACTCCTCATGTAGAAGATCTTTAACTTATATTTTTGCGGTGCGTTATTAAAACAGCTGAGTACGTCTGTCAAATAGAAGATCTTTGAGCATTATTTTTGGGGTGGGTTGCTGAGTGTGTTTGTCAAAGTGGATCTTTGACAAGATGCGGAGTACTCCTCTCGAATAGAAGATTTTCAATGTTTGTGGTGCGTTATTAGAACAGCTGGGTGCGTCTGTCAAATAGAGGATCTTTGACAAAAGAAGCCATCCAAGCGCTGCAATGTAAAATGCTGAAAAAGGAGAGATAGAGTACTCTTCTCGAATAGATCTTTGACTTCAATATTTGTGGTGCGTTATTAGAACAGCCGAGTAAGTCTGTCAAATAGAGGATCTTTGACAAGATGCAGAGTGCGCATCTCAAATAGAAGATCTTTTGACTTGAATTTTTGTGGTGCGTTATTAAAACAGCCGAGTACGTCTGTCAAATAGAGGATCTTTGTGGAGTATTTTTGGTGTGGGTTTTTAAAAACAGCTGAGTGTGCCTGTCAAAAAGAGGATGCAGCGTACTCTTCTCGAATAGAAGATCTTTGACTTCAATTTTTGTGGTGCGTTATTAGAACAGCCGAGTACGTCTGTTAAATAGAGGATCTTTGTGGAGTATTTTTGGTGTGGGTTTTTAAAAACAGCTGAGTGTGCCTGTCAAAAAGAGGATCTTTGACAAGATGCAGAGTACTCTTCTCAAATAGAAGATCTTTGACTTCAATTTTTGTGGTGCGTTATTAGAACAGCCGAGTAAGTCTGTCAAATAGAGGATCTTTGACAAGATGAGTACTCCTCATGTAGAAGATCTTTAACTTATATTTTTGCGGTGCGTTATTAAAACAGCCGAGTACGTCTGTCAAATAGAGGATCTTTGTGGAGTATTTTTGGTGTGGGTTTTTAAAAACAGCTGAGTGTGCCTGTCAAAAAGAGGATCTTTGACAAGATGCAGAGTACTCTTCTCAAATAGAAGATCTTTGACTTCAATTTTTGTGGTGCGTTATTAGAACAGCCGAGTAAGTCTGTCAAATAGAGGATCTTTGACAAGATGAGTACTCCTCATGTAGAAGATCTTTAACTTATATTTTTGCGGTGCGTTATTAAAACAGCTGAGTACGTCTGTCAAATAGAGGAT
>NC_084549.2:2935000-3040000 GCF_033978685.3 Nerophis lumbriciformis
CTTTTAACATCAACTTCCTGCTACATCCTGCTGGTCACACACTGCTGTGGGACAGCATTACACAAGCCATGTAGAAGTTGTAGCATGATGCCACATTTGGAAGCGACATGCAATGAATACTTTTAACACCAACTTTCTGCTAGTTCTTGCAAGTCACACACTGCTGTGGGACAGCATTACTTCAGTCATGTAGAAGTTGTAGCATGATGCCAAATTTGGAAGCGACATTCAGTTAGCACTTTTAACATCAACTTCCTGCTACACCCTGCTGGTCACACACTGCTGTGGGACATCATTACACAAGCCATGTAGAAGTTGTAGCATGATGCCACATTTGGAAGCGACATGCAATGAATACTTTTAACACCAACTGTCTGCTAGCTCTTGCGAGTCACACACTGCTGTGGGACAGCATTACTTCAGTCATGTAGAAGTTGTAGCATGATGCCACATTTGGAAGCGACATTCAGTTAGTACTTTTAACATCAATTTCCTGCTAGCGCCTGCTGGTCACACACTGCTGTGGGACGGATTGCCTTACGGCACTCAAGTAGAAGTTGTAGCATGATGCCACATTTGGAAGCAACATGCAATGAATACTTTTAACACCAACTTTCTGCTAGCTCTTGCAAGTCACACACTGCTGTGGGACAGCATTACACAAGCCATGTAGAAGTTGTAGCATGATGCCACATTTGGAAGCAACATGCAATGAATACTTTTAACACCAACTTTCTGCTAGCTCTTGCAAGTCACACACTGCTGTGGGACAGCATTACTTCAGTCATGTAGAAGTTGTAGCATGATGCCAAATTTGGAAGCAACATGCAATGAATACTTTTAACACCAACTTTCTGCTAGCTCTTGCAAGTCACACACTGCTGTGGGACAGCATTACTTCAGTCATGTAGAAGTTGTAGCATGATGCCACATTTGGAAGCGACATGCAATGAATACTTTTAACACCAACTATCTGCTAGCTCTTGCAAGTCACACACTGCTGTGGGACAGCATTACTTCAGTCATGTAGAAGTTGTAGCATGATGCCAAATTTGGAAGCGACATTCAGTTAATACTTTTAACATCAATTTCCTGCTAGCGCCTGCTGGTCACACACTGCTGTGGGACAGCATTACTTCAGTCATGTAGAAGTTGTAGCATGATGCCACATTTGGAAGCGACATGCAATGAATACTTTTAACACCAACTTTCTGCTAGCTCTTGCGAGTCACACACTGCTGTGGGGCAGCATTACACAAGTCAAGTGGAAGTTGTAGCATGATGCCAAATTTGAAAGCAACACACAATTAGCACTTTTAACATCAACTTCCTGCTACATCCTGCTGGTCACACACTGCTGTGGGACAGCATTACTTCAGTCATGTAGAAGTTGTAGCATGATGCCACATTTGGAAGCAACATGCAATGAATACTTTTAACACCAACTTTCTGCTAGCTCTTGCGAGTCACACACTGCTGTGGGACAGCATTACTTCAATCATGTAGAAGTTGTAGCATGATGCCACATTTGAAAGCAACACACAATTAGCACTTTTAACATCAACTTCCTGCTCCATCCTGCTGGTCACACACTGCTGTGGAACAGCATTACTTCAGTCATGTAGAAGTTGTAGCATGATGCCACATTTGGAAGCGACATGCAATGAATACTTTTAACACCAACTTTCTGCTAGTTCTTGCAAGTCACACACTGCTGTGGGACAGCATTACTTCAGTCATGTAGAAGTTGTAGCATGATGCCAAATTTGGAAGCGACATTCAGTTAGTACTTTTAACATCAATTTCCTGCTAGCGCCTGCTGGTCACACACTGCTGTGGGACATCATTACACAAGCCACGTAGAAGTTGTAGCATGATGCCACATTTGGAAGCGACATGCAATGAATACTTTTAACACCAACTGTCTGCTAGCTCTTGCGAGTCACACACTGCTGTGGGACAGCATTACTTCAGTCATGTAGAAGTTGTAGCATGATGCCACATTTGAAAGCAACACACAATTAGCACTTTTAACATCAACTTCCTGCTACATCCTGCTGGTCACACACTGCTGTGGGACATCATTACACAAGCCATGTAGAAGTTGTAGCATGATGCCACATTTGAAAGCAACACACAATTAGCACTTTAAACATCAACTTCCTGCTCCATCCTGCTGGTCACACACTGCTGTGGGACAGCATTACACAAGCCATGTAGAAGTTGTAGCATGATGCCACATTTGGAAGCGACATGCAATGAATACTTTTAACACCAACTTTCTGCTAGCTCTTGCGAGTCACACACTGCTGTGGGACAGCAATACTTCAGTCATGTAGAAGTTGTAGCATGATGCCACATTTGGAAGCGACATGCAATGAATACTTTTAACACCAACTTTCTGCTAGCTCTTGCGAGTCACACACTGCTGTGGGACAGCATTACTTCAGTCATGTAGAAGTTGTAGCATGATGCCAAATTTGGAAACGACATTCAGTTAGTACTTTTAACATCAATTTCCTGCTAGCGCCTGCTGGTCACACACTGCTGTGGGACGGATTGCCTTACGGCACTCAAGTAGAAGTTGTAGCATGATGCCAGAGTTGAAAGTAACATGCAATCAAAGTTTTAAACAGAAACTTCCTGCTGGTCACACACTGCTGTGGGACGTCATTACACCGGTCATGTCGAAGGGTTACCACAACCCTGTTCTGTTGGCAGATTATTTTTGCTTTTATCTCAAGTGTTTAATACTTCGAATGAGCAAATCGTTCAAACATAAAAAGTGCACTGGAAGAAAATAATATCTTGCTGCATTCTCTGTATTTAGTCTTGAGTTCAGCTTTTTCATTTTGCTGGTCACACACTGCTGCGGGATGACATTCTTCAACCAGGAGTCGTCGCAAGAAAGCAGACATGGTTGTGCAAAAAAATGAAAACCAGGTAAGATCAAATGTTTGAAATCAAACCTTAACTCAACAATGAGTAGATGAGTGTTATGTGTGTGTATATGTGTAAATAAATGAACACTGAAATTCAAGTATTTCTTTTATTTTTATATATATATATATATATATAATAAAATACGCAAAATACAAGAAAATATGATTTGCCAAACATATCAATCAGGCAAAATGGTAATTTGGCAAATCAATTTGCTCATTTTAAGTAATAACCTTGATTTGAGATATTTCATCTTGCTTATTTTGTGCAGTGTGCTCTTCACACACTGCTGTGGGACGACATTCAGGCTTCGACTAGGTGTCGTCGCAAGTAAGCAAACATGGTTGTGTAAAAAAATGAAATCCAGGTAAGATCATATATTTGAAATCAAGTAAAAAATAAAAAATACTTAGTGTTTGTGTTAACGCACTTTTTGTGTCTTTTAACACATTGAAATCAGAAAGGATGCGAAATTCCAGAAGTCCGTGCATACCCCGGACGCGGATTTTTTTATTTATTTTTACCGACACTGCATTCTTCGGGTCATAACTCCTGTTTGCTGGTTGTTGTTTTTTATCGATTATCGCTTTCCGCCGGTGTTTTGTTTTCCATCCATCCATCCATCTTCTTCCGCTTATCCGAGGTCGGATCGCGGGGGCAGCAGCTTAAGCAGGGAAGCCCAGACTTCCCTCTCCCCAGCCACTTCGTCCAGCTCCTCCCGGGGGATCCCGAGGCGTTCCCAGGCCAGCCGGGAGACATAGTCTTCCCAACGTGTCCTGGGTCTTCCTCGTGGCCTCCTACCGGTCGGACGTGCCCTAGGGAGGCGCTCGGGTGGCATCCTGACCAGATGCCCGAACCACCTCATCTGGCTCCTCTCCATGTGGAGGAGCAGCGGCTTTACTTTGAGCTCCTCCCGGATGACAGAGCTTCTCACCCTATCTCTAACGGAGAGCCCCGCCACCCGGCGGAGGAAACTCATTTCGGCCGCTTGTACCCGTGATCTTGTCCTTTCGGTCATAACCCAAAGCTCATGACCATAGGTGAGGATGGGAACGTAGATCGACCGGTAAATTGAGAGCTTTGCCTTCCGGCTCAGCTCCTTCTTCACCACAACGGATCGATACAGCGTCCGCATTACTGAAGACGCCGCACCGATCCGCCTGTCGATCTCACGATCCACTCTTCCCTCACTCGTGAACAAGACTCCGAGGTACTTGAACTCCTCCACTTGGGGCAGGGTCTCCTCCCCAACCCGAAGATGGCATTCCACCCTTTTCCGGGCGAGAACCATGGACTCGGACTTGGAGGTGCTGATTCTCATCCCAGTCGCTTCACACTCGGCTGCGAACCGATCCAGCGAGAGCTGAAGATCCTGGCCAGATGAAGCCATCAGGACCACATCATCTGCAAAAAGCAGAGACCTAATCCTGCAGCCACCAAACCAGATCCCCTCAACGCCTTGACTGCGCCTAGAAATTCTGTCCATAAAAGTTATGAACAGAATCGGTGACAAAGGGCAGCCTTGGCGGAGTCCAACCCTCACTGGAAACGTGTCCGACTTACTGCCGGCAATGCGGACCAAGCTCTGACACTGATCATACAGGGAGCGGACCGCCAAAATCAGACAGTCCGATACCCCATACTCTCTGAGCACTCCCCACAGGACTTCCCGAGGGACACGGTCGAATGCCTTCTCCAAGTCCACAAAGCACATGTAGACTGGTTAAACAAACTCCCATGCACCCTCAAGGACCCTGCCGAGAGTATAGAGCTGGTCCACAGTTCCACGACCAGGACGAAAACCACACTGTTCCTCCTGAATCCGAGGTTGGACTATCCGGCGTAGCCTCCTCTCCAGTACACCTGAATAGACCTTACCGGGAAGGCTGAGGAGTGTGATCCCACGATAGTTAGAACACACCCTCCGGTTCCCCTTCTTAAAGAGAGGAACCACCACCCCGGTCTGCCAATCCAGAGGTACCGCCCCCGATGTCCACGCGATGCTGCAGAGTCTTGTCAACCAAGACAGCCCCACAGCATCCAGAGCCTTAAGGAACTCCGGGCGGATCTCATCCACCCCCGGGGCCTTGCCACCGAGGAGCTTTTTAACTACCTCAGCAACCTCAGCCCCAGAAATAGGAGAGCCCACCACAGATTCCCCAGGCACTGCTTCCTCATAGGAAGACGTGTTGGTGGGATTGAGGAGGTCTTTGAAGTATTCCCTCCACCGATCCACAACATCCGCAGTCGAGGTCAGCAGAACACCATCCTCACCATACACGGTGTTGATAGTGCACTGCTTCCCCTTCCTGAGGCGGCGGATGGTGGTCCAGAATCGCTTCGAAGCCGTCCGGAAGTCGTTTTCCATGGCTTCCCCGAACTCCTCCCATGTCCGAGTTTTTGCCTCCGCAACCGCTGAAGCCGCACACCGCTTGGCCTGTCGGTACTTGTCCGCTGCCTCAGGAGTCCTATGAGCCAAAAGAAGCCGATAGGACTCCTTCTTCAGCTTGACGGCATCCCTCACCGCCGGTGTCCACCAACGGGTTCTAGGATTACCGCCACGACAGGCACCAACTACCTTGCGGCCACAGCTCCAATCAGCCGCCTCGACAATAGAGGCGCGGAACATGGTCCACTCGGACTCAATGTCCAGCACCTCCCTCGTGACATGTTCAAAGTTCTTCCGGAGGTGGGAATTGAAACTCTCTCTGACAGGAGACTCTGCCAGACGTTCCCAGCAAACCCTCACAATGCGTTTGGGCCTGCCAGGTCTGTCCGGCATCCTCCCCCACCATCGCAGCCAACTCACCACCAGGTGGTGATCGGTAGAAAGCTCCGCCCCTCTCTTCACCCGAGTGTCCAAAACATGAGGCCGCAAATCCGATGACACAACTACAAAGTCGATCATGGAACTGCGGCCTAGGGTGTCCTGGTGCCAAGTGCACATATGGACACCCTTATGTTCGAACATGGTGTTCATTATGGACAATTTGTTTTGTTTATATTTAAAATTTCCGTCCTCGTTTTTTGCGTTTTTATTGGTCGTGAATTTTGATTGGCCGAAAGTTTTATCAATGACGAATACTGCCTAAATTTGCACTGGGACAACTTTACCGTGTCAAAAGAAAGACTTGATGGTAAACACCGAGGTGAGTGTAAAGTCCACCTTTTTAACTTCATCCTGCGCCATGGCTCCAGTAAATGACTTGTTTTAGTCTTTGTGAGTCCATGGAAACTTCACTTTTATCTCCCGCTGGGTCCACATCGTTCCAAGATGGAGACAGGCTAGCTGTTAGCTTCAAGCTAACCAGACCAGCTCTATGCGGACCTGAGTGACGTCAGGTGCGCAACACCACGTAAATCGTTGGCCAACCAAAAAGTAACCCCAGTACGCTATAGCCAACATTCACCAGGAGATGGCAACAGACAAACATAGATCACTCTATTACATTCCTCCCCTTTTAGAAATGTATAGAAGTTACTCAAAATAAATAAACAACCCAACCAAAAAATGCAGCAGCTCAATTAAAAAACTGTACTTAAGCCACATTCTTTTTTTCTTTTTTTTTTAGTACTGAACTCTTAACCCTAGTGTGTAAAAAAATAACATGCTTATTATACAAACAGTATTTGTACACCTTTAACACAGATTTTTATACTGTCTTCAGAGATTCAGTTTTTTTGGTGGTACTCGAAACCTTTCTGGGTACCTGCGAAAGGGTGTTCAGCATGGTTGCAAAAATAGTGACAGAGAATAGAACAAGGATGGACAATTCAACCCTTAACTCAACAATGAGTAGATGAGTGTTATGTGTGTGTATATGTGTAAATAAATGAACACTGAAATTCAAGTATTTCTTTTACTTTTTTATATATATATAGATATATATAATAAAATAAATATATATATAGCTAGAATTCACTGAAAGTCAAGTATTTCTTATATATATATATATATATATATATTAGAGATGCGCGGTTTGCGGGCACAACCGCGGAGTCCGCGGATTATCCGCGGATCGGGCGGATGAAATTAAAAAAAATTAGATTTTATCCGCGGGTCGGGTCGGGTCGGGCGGTTGAAATAAAAAAAAATTAGATTTTAAATAGATTCAGGCGGGTGGCAGTTAAACCAATTGGTAAATATATATACATAGTTAAATGTTGTTACCCACATACGAAAAACGAGCAGGCACCTGCAGCATATGCCACAACAGCAGAAAAAAAAAAAAAGAGATGGAAAACTTTTACGGAGCGGAGAAGGCCCCCGACGCCTCGCCGGGGTCCGGGACCGAGGCCCCTTCCCCCGAGAGGGCCCCACCGGGAGCCGTAGCTGAGGCGATCCGCGAGAAGGGCCCGACGCACGTCCAGGGTCACCACCGCGCCCACCGCACCGACACCCCGCCTCGTCCGCCTTCGCCGCGGCCGGCGTCACACGCAGCAGGTAAGCAGCTTACCTGCCCGCCACCTTCGTGGCCGGGGGCCCGTAACAGGGGTCACTTCGCGCGCTCCGCCCGCGCAGCTTACCTGCCCGCCACCCCTGTTGCTGGGGGCGCGTAACAGGGGTCACTCCGCGCGCAGTGCGCTCACGAAAGGGGTGGGGCTCACCCTGGTTGATATAGACAGCAGGACGGTGGCCATGGAAGTCAAAACCCGCTAAGGAGTGTGTAACAACCCACTTGCCGAATCAACTAGCCCTGAAAATGGATGGCGCTGGAGCGTCGGGCCCATACCCGGCCGTCGCCGGCAGCGAGACGCGCTTGGAGGTGCGCTCAGCGCGGCTCCCATATGATTGCGCACTGGTGTGCGTCTGGGTCGTGACAGCGTGGCACGCGAATGTCTGTGCTGCATTGGATCAGTCTCCTTTCTTTAACAGGCAAAAGCTTTATAACCTCACTAATGCCTTGCATCGTCTATATTAGATATATAACAACGGGCGGGTGCGGTTCTGATCAAATGTTACATCGGGTGGATGGGGGATGGTTGACGACTTTCTGATGCGGTTGCGGATGAAATAATTGCCTATCCGCGCATCTCTAATATATATATATATATATATATATATATATTTATATTTATATGAAATACTTGACTTGGTGAATTCTAGCTGTAAATATACTCCTCCCCTCTTAGCCCCGCCCCCAACCACGCCCTCGCTCCACCCTAACCACGCCCCCGCCCCACCCCGACCAGAAAATCAGTGTTTGTATGATTGATTGACCTATCCAAGGCTCCCATTACTATTCCACTCTGAAAAATATTTTTTGTGGAAAATGTTGCATATTTTGGTTGTGTGCCATAAAAAAAACCTTTATTGGAAAGAAGAAAGTGAATGAATGTTTATCAGTGTTTCCCACAGGACAGGCATCTATTTGTGGTGGTGTGGTTGCTCATTTTAAGTAATAACCTTGATTTGAGATATTTCATCTTGCTTATTCTGTGCAGTGTGCTCTTCACACACTGCTGTGGGACGACACCCGGGCCTTCAACCAGAAGTCGTGTCAAGTTCGCCAACATGGTCGTGGTGCTTCCTCTGGCATGGAAAACATGGCCAAGTATAAAACATGGCCAAGTGGAAAACATGGCCAAGTGTAAAACATGACCAAGTGTAAAACATGGCCAAGAATAAAACATGGCCAAGTATAAAACTTGCCAAGTGTAAAACATGACCAAGTATAAAACATGGCCAAGTGGAAAACATGGCCAAGTGGAAAACATGGCCAAGAGGAAAACATGACCAAGTGTAAAACATGATTAAGTGTAAAACATGGCCAAGTGTAAAACATGGCCAAGTGTAAAACATGGCCAAGTATAAAACTTGCCAAGTGTAAACATGACCAAGTGTAAAACATGGCCAAGTGTAAAACATGACCAAGTGGAAAACATGGCCGAGTGTAAAACATGGTTAAGTGGAAAACATGGCCAAGTGGAAAACATGACCAAGTGGAAAACATGACCAAGTGGAAAACATGGCCAAGTGTAAAACATGGCCAAGTGTAAAACATGGCCAAGTGGAAAACATGGCCAAGTGTAAAACATGGCCAAGTGTAAAACATGGCCAAGTGGAAAACATGACCAAGTGTAAAACATGACCAAGTGTAAAACATGACCAAGTGTAAAACATGACCAAGTGTAAACCATGGCCAAGTGTAAACCATGGCCAAGTGTAAACCATGGCCAAGTGGAAAGCATGGCCAAGTGTAAAACATGGCCAAGTGTAAAACATGGCCAAGTGTAAACCATGACCAAGTGGAAAGCATGGCCAAGTGGAAAACATGGCCAAGTGGAAAACATGGCCAAGTGGAAAACATGGCCAAGTGTAAACCATGGCCAAGTGTAAACCATGGCCAAGTGTAAACCATGGCCAAGTGTAAAACATGACCAAGTGTAAAACATGACCAAGTGTAAAACATGGCCAAGTATAAAACATGACCAAGTGTAAAACATGGCCAAGTATAAAACATGGCCAAGTATAAAACATGGCCAAGTGGAAAGCATGGCCAAGTGGAAAGCATGGCCAAGTGTAAACCATGGCCAAGTGGAAAACATGGCCAAGTGGAAAACATGACCAAGTGGAAAACATGGCCGAGTGGAAAACATGGCCGAGTGGAAAACATGGCCAAGTGGAAAACATGGCCAAGTGGAAAACATGGCCAAGTGGAAAACATGGCCAAGTGTAAACCATGGCCAAGTGTAAAACATGGCCGAGTGTAAAACATGGTTAAGTGTAAAACATGACCAAGTGGAAAACATGGCCAAGTATAAAACATGGCCAAGTGGAAAACATGACCAAGTGTAAAACATGGTCAAGTGGAAAACATGGCCAAGTGGAAAACATGGCCAAGTGTAAAACATGACCAAGTGTAAACCATGGCCAAGTGTAAAACATGGCCAAGTGTAAAACATGGCCAAGTGTAAAACATGACCAAGTGTAAAACATGGCCAAGTGGAAAACATGGCCAAGTGGAAAACATGGCCAAGTGGAAAACATGGCCGAGTGTAAAACATGGCCAAGTGGAAAACATGGCCAAGTGGAAAACATGGCCAAGTGGAAAACATGGCCAAGTGGAAAACATGGCCAAGTGGAAAACATGGCCAAGTGGAAAACATGGCCGAGTGTAAAACATGGCCGAGTGTAAAACATGGTTAAGTGGAAAACATGGCCAAGTGGAAAACATGACCAAGTGTAAAACATGGCCGAGTGGAAAACATGGCCGAGTGGAAAACATGGCCAAGTGTAAACCATGGCCAAGTGGAAAACCTGGCCAAGTGTAAAACATGGCCAAGTGGAAAACCTGGCCAAGTGGAAAACATGACCAAGTGGAAAACATGGCCAAGTGTAAAACATGGCCAAGTGGAAAACATGACCAAGTAGAAAACATGACCAAGTAGAAAACATGACCAAGTGTAAAACATGGCCAAGTGTAAAACATGGCCAAGTGGAAAACATGACCAAGTGTAAAACATGGCCAAGTGTAAAACATGGCCAAGTGTAAAACATGGCCAAGTGTAAAACATGGCCAAGTGTAAAACATGGCCAAGTGGAAAACATGGCCAAATGGAAAACATGGCCAAGTTGAAAACATGACCAAGTGTAAAACATGGTCAAGTGGAAAACATGGCCAAGTGGAAAACATGACCAAGTGGAAAACATGGCCAAGTGGAAAACATGGCCAAGTGTAAAACATGGCCAAGTGTAAAACATGGCCAAGTGTAAAACATGGCCAAGTGGAAAACATGACCAAGTGTAAAACATGACCAAGTGTAAAAC
Organism: Nerophis lumbriciformis; assembly: GCF_033978685.3. Lineage (NCBI taxonomy): Eukaryota > Metazoa > Chordata > Actinopteri > Syngnathiformes > Syngnathidae > Nerophis > Nerophis lumbriciformis. The sequence goes on from NC_084549.2 coordinate 2,945,715, forward strand.
ATGACCAAGTGTAAAACATGACCAAGTGTAAACCATGGCCAAGTGTAAACCATGGCCAAGTGTAAACCATGGCCAAGTGGAAAGCATGGCCAAGTGTAAAACATGGCCGAGTGTAAAACATGGCCAAGTGTAAAACATGGCCAAGTGGAAAGCATGGCCAAGTGTAAAACATGGCCAAGTGGAAAACATGGCCAAGTGGAAAACATGGCCAAGTGTAAACCATGGCCAAGTGTAAACCATGGCCAAGTGTAAAACATGACCAAGTGTAAAACATGACCAAGTGTAAACCATGGCCAAGTATAAAACATGGCCAAGTGGAAAACATGAACAAGTGTAAAACATGGCCAAGTGGAAAACATGACCAAGTGTAAACCATGGCCAAGTGTAAACCATGGCCAAGTGTAAACCATGGCCAAGTGTAAAACATGACCAAGTGTAAAACATGGCCAAGTATAAAACATGGCCAAGTGGAAAACATGACCAAGTGTAAAACATGGCCAAGTGTAAAACATGGCCAAGTGGAAAACATGACCAAGTGTAAACCATGGCCAAGTGTAAACCATGGCCAAGTGTAAACCATGGCCAAGTGTAAAACATGACCAAGTGTAAAACATGGCCAAGTATAAAACATGGCCAAGTGGAAAACATGACCAAGTGTAAAACATGGCCAAGTGTAAAACATGGCCAAGTGTAAAACATGACCAAGTGTAAAACATGGCCAAGTGTAAACCATGGCCAAGTGTAAAACATGGCCAAGTGTAAAACATAACCAAGTATAAAACATGGCCAAGTGGAAAACATGACCAAGTGTAAACCATGGCCAAGTGTAAAACATGGCCAAGTGTAAACCGGATGATAGGACCAACAAAGTGTGGGAACACAGCAAATAGGCTGCAAATGTGATTTATTAGCTGCTCCAACTGTATTGTGTGATTGTTTTATGGGACAAGTCAAACAAAGTAATGTTAATAAAGTCCAGCTGCAGCTGGTCCTAAATTCACGAGTTGGAAAGTGAAACAAATACTGGAACACTTCAACACGTCCTCATTCTTACATGCAATACATTCAAAAACATATTGGTAATAACTGTAATAAGTCGACTTGTTAATTTGCATTAAAAAAGAGCTCAATTTGTTACCTGCGTGAATATAAAACATGAATATGGTCGTCCCTTGCCTCATCTTGCTTTAGTTATCGCGTCTCCATCACATCACAGATTTTTTAAAAGTGTTTTTAAAGCATATTCTACAACATTTTTTGCCTAAATGAAGAATTCCCACTCATGAACATGGCTAAATAAACTCAAAATATCAATACTAACATACTTGCCAACCCTCCCGAATTTTCCGGGAGACTCCCGAAATTCAGCGCCTCTCCCGAAAACCTCCCGGGACAAATATTCTCCCGAAAATCTTCCGATTTTCAGCCGGAGCTGGAAGCCACGCCCCCTCCAGCTCCATGCGGACCTGAGTGAGGACAGCCTTTTTTCATGACGGGAGGACAACAGGGTGACAAGAACTAAATCATCCAGACTAGAGATAAATTGTATTATTATGTTTATTTTACCTAAAAATAAATATATTTATTAATTAAAAAAACAAAAAAAAACTAAATAAATGTTTACTATATTTTGCTAAAAACATCAAAATTAATTGTATTTTTATTTGTATTTTTTTTGTGACTCCTTATTACATCCAGCCATAGAATTATACATTAAAATAAACATATTTGAAATAATTGATTTTAAATTATCATAATAATTCATTTAAAATGACCATAATTAATTATTAAAATAATTGCTTGTTTATCAACAACTTTAGCATTTTATTCATTACATTTTGAAACTCTCAGAAGCCAAGCAATGTTATATTCCTTAATATTTATTTATGCAAGTTTGAAGTATCAATTATCTAAACACAGTTTTGTTTGCATATTTTCAGGATGTATATATATATATATATATATATATGTATGTATGTATGTATGTATGTATGTATGTATATATATATATATATATATATATATATATATATATATATATACCGTATTTTCCGCACCATTAGCCGCACCTAAAAACCACAAATTTACTCAAAAGCTGACAGTGCGGCTTATAACCCGGTGCGCTTTATATATGGATTAATATTAAGATTCATTTTCATAAAGTTTCGGTCTCGCAACTACGGTAAACAGCCGCCATCTTTTTTCCCCGTAGAAGAGGAAGTGCTTCTTCTTCTACGCAAGCAACCGCCAAGGTAAGCACCCGCCCCCATAGAACAGGAAGCGCTTCTTCTTCTACTGTAAGCAACCACCCGCCCGCGTAGAAGAAGAAGAAGGGCGCGGATATTACGTTTCATTTCCTTTGTGCGTTTACATCTGTAAAGACCACAAAATGGCTCCTACTAAGCGACAGGGATCCGGTTCATGAAAAGACGCAATCTCTCCATCCGCACACGGACTACTATTTCACAGCAACTGCCTAAAGACTTTCAAGAAAAGCTGACTACTTTCCGTGCATATTGTAAAAACAAGATAGCTGAAAAAAAGATCCGGCCAGAGAACATTATCAACATGGACGAGGTTCCACTGACTTTTGATATTCCTGTGAACCGCACTGTGGATACAACGGGAGCACGTACGGTGAATATTCGCACCACAGCGAATGAGAAGTCATCCTTCACTGTGGTTCTAGCTTGCCATGCTAATGGCCAGAAACTTCCACCCATGGTGATATTCAAAAGGAAGACCTTGCCAAAAGAGACCTTTCCAGCCGGCGTCATCATAAAAGCTAACTCGAAGGGATGGATGAAGAAAAGATGAGCGAGTGGTTAAGGTAAGTTTACGCGAAGAGGCCGGGTGGCTTTTTTCACGCAGCTCCGTCCATGTTGATATACGACTCCATGCGCGCCCACATCACGCTGGTTTTTAATATATTATTAAAGTTTGACTGACCTATCTGACTGTTTTTTTGACATTCCTTTAGCGCAGTTAGATGCGGCTTACAACACGGGGCGGCTTATAGGTGGACAAAGTTTTGAAATATGCCGTTCATTGAAGGCGCGGCTTATAACCCAGGGCGCCTTATGGTGCGGAAAATACGGTAGGTTAAATGAAATTATTATTATTTATCTTTCTTTCTTTAGTTTATTTGGAACATGAACACACTTACATCATAATACATCACACAATTTTGTATCATTTCATTTTACATCAGGCCCGAAAAGGAGTAGGAAGAAGCAAAGCTTATTTAATCCTACCCCTTTCCCACTTCAAAGCGTTTACAAATATATAGAATCATTTACTGACCTTTTTATATAATAAAATAACATCTATGAATTAGTATACAACAGTTTTGTAATATGTAATTAATGAATTAATTCAGTCATTATTAACATACTGAGATGAAGAATATCTTATTTTCAATAAGGTTGAAAGTATTTCTCATAATCCTTCTTTTTTGTACTCTGTAAGCACTATTATTTTGAACAACCTCTTAAACTGGATCATATCAGTACAATTTTTAACTTCTTTACTTAATCCATTCCATCATTTAATTCCACATACTGATATGCTAAAAGTTCTAAGTGTTGTACGTGCATATAAATGTTTTCAATTATTTTTTCCTCTTTCTCTTCTTTAGTTGAGAAGAATTGTTGTACATTCTTTGGTAGCAGGTTATAGTTTGCTTTGTACATCATTTTAGCTGTTTGCAATTTTACCAAATCACCAAACTTTAATATTTCTGACTTAATAAATAAATGTTCTCTATATCCAACATTATGTATTATTCTAACTGATCTTTTTTGTAACACGGTTAGCGAATGTAGCGCACATTTGTAGTTATTTCCCCATATTTCTGCACAATAACTCAGATATGGTAACACTAGCGAGCAGTAGAGAATATGTAGTGATTTTTTGGCCCAGGACATATTTTGCTTTATTCATTATTGAAATGTTTTTTGCCACCTTATGTTGTATGTTTTGTATATGAGATTTCCAGTTCATTTGATCATCTATTAATACTCCCAAAAATCTAGTTTCTTTTACCCTTTCTATGTCTACTCCGTCTATTTGTATCTTACGGTATATCAAAAATAATTTGAGCAAAATTTAATTGAAATAATGTCGGTGTGGCCCTCCAGCAGTGCTCGGGTTGCTCATGCGGCCCCCGGTAAAAAATTAATTGCCCACCCCTGCTCTAAGCAATGAAAATATTCCATTTATAATGAACAATCCCTTCATTGCAGGAATTTATTTATTGCGGCCATGACCAAAAGCGATTGGCAGTCATAAACAAGTGATAAGTTGTTGAATATAAAAATATTTAGTAATAATGCGTACAAATAAAACAACTAACCTAATTCAAAACATGTATTGAATTTAAATTAAATTAAAGCACGGCGGGACAGGGGTTAGTGCATGTGCCTCACAATACGAAGGTCCTGGGTTCGATCCTGATCTTTCTGTATGGAGTTTGCATGTTTCGGCTTCCTCCCACCTCCAAAGACATGCACCTGGGGATAGGTTGATTGGCAACACTAAATTGGCCCTAGGGTGTGAATGTGAGTGTGAATGTTGTCTGTCTATCTGTGTTGGCCCTGCGATGAGGTGGCGACTTGTCCAGGGTGTACCCCGCCTTCCGCCCGATTGTAGCTGAGATAGGCTCCAGCACCCCCCGCGACCCCAAAAGGGATAAGCGGTAGAAAATGGATGGGTGGATGGATAAAATAATTTAAATTAAATACAATTAAGAGACAAGCGGTACCGTTGGGGTGCCATGTCATCTGCTGGTGTCGGTCCACTCTGTTTCCTGAGATCCAGGGTCAACGCAGCCGTCTACCAGCAAGTTTTAGAGCACTTCATGCTTCCTGCTGCTGACCTGCTCTATGGAGATGGAGATTTCAAGTTCCAACAGGACTTGGCGCCTGCACACAGCGCAAAATCTACCCGTGCCTGGTTTACGGACCATGGTATTTCTGTTCTAAATTGGCCCGCCAACTCCCCTGACCTTAGCCCCATAGAAAATCTGTGGGGTATTGTGAAAAGGAAGATGCAGAATGCCAGACCCAAAAACGCAGAAGAGTTGAAGGCCACTATCAGAGCAACCTGGGCTCTCATAACACCTGAGCAGTGCCAGAAACTCATCGACTCCATGCCACGCCGCATTAACGCAGTAATTGAGGCAAAAGGAGCTCCAACCAAGTATTGAGTATTGTACATGCTCTTATTTTTCATTTTCATACTTTTCAGTTGGCCAACATTTCTAAAAATCCCTTTTTTGCATTAGCCTTAAGTAATATTCTAATTTTGTGACACACGGAATTTTGGATTTTCATTTGTTGCCACTTCAAATCATCAAAATTAAATGAAATAAACATTTGAATGCATCAGTCTGTGTGCAATGAATAAATATAATGTACAAGTTACACCTTTTGAATGCAATTACTGAAATAAATCAAGTTTTTCAAAATATTCTAATTTACTGGCTTTTACCTGTATATTACCAATTGAACATTACCATTTATTAATAATAATAATATTAATACAATTAACTAGGTAATTAATGAAATCAAATAAAACAAATTCATAAATAATTACAGTCAAATATTATTACTTGTCTACTCCACCTCTAGCCACTGATTAAATAACTTCATCTTAAACCTAAACAATTAGAAAAAGGTAATGAAAAATGTTTTTTTGGATAAATAAAAAATGTATGAAAAATGTGCTTACAATGTTAGCTAGTGTTGCCGTAGTAGCTGATAAATTATTATCGGGTGGAGTAAAATAAATATTCAGAAAAGCACTAATAACACGACGTAATTGTAATCAGCATACAGGTAAAAGCCAGTAAATTAGAATATTTTGAAAAACTTGATTTATTTCAGTAATTGCATTCAAAAGGTGTAACTTGTACATTATATTTATTCATTGCACACAGACTGATGCATTCAAATGTTTATTTCATTTAATTTTGATGATTTGAAGTGGCAACAAATGAAAATCCAAAATTCCGTGTGTCACAAAATTAGAATATTACTTAAGGCTAATACAAAAAAGGGATTTTTAGAAATGTTGGCCAACTGAAAAGTATGAAAATGAAAAATATGAGCATGTACAATACTCAATACTTGGTTGGAGCTCCTTTTGCCTCAATTACTGCGTTAATGCGGCGTGGCATGGAGTCGATGAGTTTCTGGCACTGCTCAGGTGTTATGAGAGCCCAGGTTGCTCTGATAGTGGCCTTCAACTCTTCTGCGTTTTTGGGTCTGGCATTCTGCATCTTCCTTTTCACAATACCCCACAGATTTTCTATGGGGCTAAGGTCAGGGGAGTTGGCGGGCCAATTTAGAACAGAAATACCATGGTCCGTAAACCAGGCACGGGTAGATTTTGCGCTGTGTGCAGGCGCCAAGTCCTGTTGGAACTTGAAATCTCCATCTCCATAGAGCAGGTCAGCAGCAGGAAGCATGAAGTGCTCTAAAACTTGCTGGTAGACGGCTGCGTTGACCCTGGATCTCAGGAAACAGAGTGGACCGACACCAGCAGATGACATGGCACCCCAAACCATCACCCAACCATGCAAATTTTGCATTTCCTTTGGAAATCGAGGTCCCAGAGTCTGGAGGAAGACAGGAGAGGCACAGGATCCACGTTGCCTGAAGTCTAGTGTAAGGTTTCCACCATCAGTGATGGTTTGGGGTGCCATGTCATCTGCTGGTGTCGGTCCACTCTGTTTCCTGAGATCCAGGGTCAACGCAGCCGTCTACCAGCAAGTTTTAGAGCACTTCATGCTTCCTGCTGCTGACCTGCTCTATAGAGATGGAGATTTCAAGTTCCAACAGGACTTGGCGCCTGCACACAGCGCAAAATCTACCCGTGCCTGGTTTACGGACCATGGTATTTCTGTTCTAAATTGGCCCGCCAACTCCCCTGACCTTAGCCCCATAGAAAATCTGTGGGGTATTGTGAAAAGGAAGATGCAGAATGCCAGACCCAAAAACGCAGAAGAGTTGAAGGCCACTATCAGAGCAACCTGGGCTCTCATAACACCTGAGCAGTGCCAGAAACTCATCGACTCCATGCCACGCCGCATTAACGCAGTAATTGAGGCAAAAGGAGCTCCAACCAAGTATTGAGTATTGTACATGCTCATATTTTTCATTTTCATACTTTTCAGTTGGCCGACATTTCTAAAAATCCCTTTTTGGTATTCGCCTTAAGTAATATTCTAATTTTGTGACACACGGAATTTTGGATTTTCATTTGTTGCCACTTCAAATCATCAAAATTAAATGAAATAAACATTTGAATGCATCAGTCTGTGTGCAATGAATAAATATAATGTACAAGTTACACCTTTTGAATGCAATTACTGAAATAAATCAAGTTTTTCAAAATATTCTAATTTACTGGCTTTTACCTGTATTTGATATTGCGTGTGCCCGAAACACCTGAGAGCCATCTTCCTCTTTTATGACCGCACAGCAGGTGTGTGTTTTCTCATCCACGTGTGACGCTTTGGGCAGATTTATGGCCAACTGGGATTATAAAAACCATCCACTTCGGCCCAGGGGAGCAGGTTGGAACTCGGTGAGCCCAAGTCGCAACAATGTGGACACTCTTGGTTCTTTGTGTCCTCGCCGTCGTCTGGCACGGTGCGCAAGGTACGGGCCGCAACATTGTCAATAGTCGTAACATTGATTAGGAAAAGTATTCATTTTTGTCTTGTGATCCATCAGGTGATGATGCTGCATTATGGAGAACTTCAGGTAGGTGTTAGGTGTTAATGTTGACATACACTCGTGGGCATTAATGCCATTTCAATTTTGCGGCCATAATGATGCATTTGAATTAGGGGTGCACGGCAAATGTCAGGCATTATGACTAGGTTCTCCCGGTTGTTCAATAAGAAAAGAACCGATTCCATGGACTCGAATCCCTTTTTGAGAACCGGTTCCCGTTATCGAGGCCATTATAGTAAAGAAAAAGAGTTGGTTCTTTAATCGAATCCCTGGGAACAAATCCCTTCCCACGTACAGGAAATGCCCTGTGGGACCTGCAATGTTATGCCCATTTGATTGTAGACTCTTACTGACACCTTGTGGCGACATGAAAATACTACGCGTCATTAGTTTGGGCACTTCCGGATTGAGACAATTGAGAAGTAGACAAGTTGTGTTAGCTCTTACAAGCAGGGCCGGCCCGTGGCATAGGCCGTATAGGCAAATGCTAAGGGCGCCGTCCATCAGGGGGCGCCACGCCAGTGCCACAAATGTTGGAGAAAAAAAAAAAAAAAAAAGTTGGTACTATTATTTCTAAATACAAAAAATAATCCCACATTAATTAAAATGCAAAGTAAAGCCTATTTAATAGAAATATTATTTGTTACAACATTACGCCCCCCCCCCCCCCCCCCTCCCCCCTCGCACGGTGCGCCCCCTCCCTTCCCGTATCATGACTCTTTTTGGACGTCACCACATCAAAAAATCAACACAAGATGTCAAAACGGCCAAAACTGTCAGGTGCCCAGGGAAGAAAAAAGAGAAAAGAAGAGGAGGAGAAACGAGAAAAGACAGAGGTAGCAGGTAGGTAACGTTAGCCTACATGAAATTATTTGTCTGTTACAGAATGTGATAGTAACCTGGCTTTTTAGCATTAAGCTAATGTCACATGATTCGGCAATTGCTAATCAATAAATAGCTAGTTCTGTTTTAACGTCGGGTTAATATTGTGGAGGGGGCTAAATTGTTATGGAAAATAATAATGTAACGTTAGGTAATTACAGTACTCCCACCTTACATTTTTCAGGGACATTTGTATTAGATCTTTTAAGCAGCTGTTTTTTGTTTACATTGTTATTGCCTTCTGGTTAGCTAATGTTTGCCCTGCAGGTAATAGTCACTTTTCCACCCCTTTATATATTAGGTATAGTTGTAAGTAAAAAAAAAAAGGTCAAAGACAAAGCTATTCGGTTTCTTGTGAGTATATACACTTCACTGCCGATGTGGGGGGGCGCCACCTAAAATCTTGCCTAGGGCGCCAGATTGGTTAGGGCCGGGCCTGCTTACACGCATTGGAAAAGATAAGTCTGTAAGTAAACTGTTTAACTTGTTTATGTAACTCAACATTAAGGTGGAAAGTGGTTAAGTTTGATACTAAGATGTTTATTGAAAAACGATTTTTGTGCGCTGTTTCAATGGATGTTTTGAGGACAAAAATGGAGCTGTTTGGCCACAATACCCAGCAATATGTTTGGAGGAGAAAAGGTGAGGCCTTTAACCCCAGGAACACAATTCCTACCGTCAAGCATGGTGGTGGTAGTATTATGCTCCTGGCCTGTTTTGCTGCCAATGGAACTGCTGCTTTAAATGGGACAATAGAAAAGGAGGATTCCCTCCAAATTCTTCAGGACAAGCTAAAATCATCAGCCCGGAGGTTGAGTCTTGGGCGCAGTTGGGTGTTCCAACAGGACAATGACCCCAAACACACGTCAAACGTGGTAAAGGAATGGCTAAATCAGGCTAGAATGAAGGTTTTAGAATGGCCTTCCCAAAGTCCTGACTTAAACGTGTGGACAATGCTGAAGAAACAAGTCCATGTCAGAAAAGCAACACATTTAGCTGAACTGCAGCAATTTAGTGGTCAAGTGGTCAAGCAGAAGCTTGTGGATGGCTACCAAAAGCGCCTTATTGAAGGTAAACTTGCCAAGGGACATGTAAGCAAATATTAACATTGCTGTATGTATACTTTTGACCCTCACATTTTCAGTAGAGCCATAATAAATTCATAAAAGAAGCAAACTTCATGAATGTTTTTTGTGAGCAACAAGTATGTGCTCCAATCACTACATCACAAAAAAATAAGAGTTGTAGAAATGATTGGCAACTCAAGACAGCCATGACATGATGTTCTTTACAAGTGTATGTACACTTTTGACCACCACTGTACATGTGATTTCTTAGTTTTTTTATTTGTAATCAATTTGCTGAATAAAAAAAAAATCATTATGGGGTATTGTGTGTAGAACTCTGAGAACAAAATGAATATATTAGAGCATGTTTCCTCCACTTGTGCCACTCAGCTCAGCCCTCGTGTCGCTACAACTGCGGCGGACACATGGGAAGCTGCTCCTGCTCCAGCTCATGCCAGTACTATGGCAACTGTTGCCGTGACTACTACAGTAAGTATAAAGCACAACAACACATTTTAGGACAGGTAGGGATGGGCGATACGGCCTAATATCTGTATCGCGATATATATTGCAGCCTCCTGCGATTACAATATACTGTACATCGCCAAATATTTCTTAGCATATACATAATAGAAACATTTCAAAAACAGGTTACTAAGGCTCCTAATTTGGCTGCTAACATATGCAGTAACATATATTATTATATTTTTAATGTTGGTTGATTTTTAGCCCTTTTTTTTTTTAAAAGCATCCACCGTCTGTGGGGCCCTGAGGTGGTCAGGAAGGGTGTTCCACAGACGGACGTGGCTTTGCACTGGGGAACGACGTTAACTGCTAGCAATCAATCAATCAATCAATCAATGTTTACTTATATAGCCCTAAATCACGAGTGTCTCAAAGGGCTGCACAAGCCACAACGACATCCTGGGCTCAGATCCCACATCAGGGCAAGGAAAAACAACCCAATGGAACAATGAGAAACCTTGAAAAGGACCGCAGATGTGGGGACCGGTGCAATGGACGTCGAGTGGATCTAGCATAATATTGTGAGAGTCTAGTCCATAGTGGATTTAACATAATAGTGTGAGAGTCCAGTCCATTGTGGATCTAACATAATAGTGAGAGTCCAGTCCATAGTGGATCTAGCATAATATTGTGAGAGTCTAGTCCATAGTGGATTTAACATAATAGTGTGAGAGTCCAGTCCATTGTGGATCTAACATAATAGTGAGAGTCCAGTCCATAGTGGATCTAGCATAATATTGTGAGAGTCTAGTCCATAGTGGATTTAACATAATAGTGTGAGAGTCCAGTCCATTGTGGATCTAACATAATAGTAGTGTGAGAGTCCAGTCCATAGTGGATCTAACATAATAGTGAGAGTCCAGTCCATAGTGGATCTAACATAATAGTGTGAGAGTCCAGTCCATAGTGGATCTAACATAATAGTGTAAGAGTCCAGTCCATAGTGGATCTAACATAATATTGTGAGAGTCCAGTCCATAGTGGATCTAACATAATAGTGTTAGAGTCCAGTCCATAGTGGATCTAACATAATAGTGTGAGAGTCCAGTCGACAGTGGATCTAACATAATAGTGTGAGAGTCCAGTCCATAGTGGATCTAACATAATAGTGTGAGAGTCCAGTCCATAGTGGATCTAACATAATAGTGTGAGAGTCCAGTCCATAGTGGATCTAACATAATAGTGAGAGTCCAGTCCATAGTGGATCTAACATAATAGTGTGAGAGTCCAGTCCATAGTGGATCTAACATAATAGTGTGAGAGTCCAGTCCATAGTGGATCTAACATAATAGTGTGAGAGTTCAGTCCATAGTGGATCTAACATAATAGTGTGAGAGTCCAGTCCATAGTGGATCTAACATAATAGTGTGAGAGTCCAGTCCATAGTGGATCTAACATAATAGTGTGAGAGTCCAGTCCATAGTGGGTCTAACATAATAGTGTGAGAGGCCAGTCCATAGTGGATCTAACATAATAGTAAGGATGCTACGCTGCGTTAAGGACATGGTCGTCCGCTTGTCACTGTCAAACTTACGGCACGCAGCTAGAATGCATCATCAACGTGCATTATCACGATATCACGATGCCAAATCGATATCATTTACATGGACTATCGTCAACCATGAGGACAAGCAGTGAGGATGCTGTGCAACATTGTCATTCTTTTGTTCAGATTACTGCCGAAGCACGACTGAGCCTCCACGGACCACAGGTAAGGCAACATCTACCATTCTTACAGTGAATAGTCACCAATTAGCTGACATTCTTCCAGCTCAGCCCTCGTGTCGCTACAACTGCGGCGGACACATGGGAAGCTGCTCCTGCTCCAGCTCATGCCAGTACTATGGCAACTGTTGCCGTGACTACTACTGTGAGTGTGACGTCGCTATTATTAGCCATAAAAAGTGATATTTGTCTGATATTTTGTGTTTTGTTTTTTTTAAAAACAGCACAGTGCTCTACCACTACTGAGGTGCCGACAACGGGTACGGGCTTCTGCACGGAACAAGCTAACCTCCATTCCAACCTGAAATGACTCGGATGTAAATACTGATGTTGACTTTCAGACCAGCCGTGTGGAGGGTCCATGTTTGGATCTGGTATCTTCTCCAGTCCCAATCACCCTGGGTACTACCAGAACAATGCCTACTGCGTGTGGAATATCAGATCCTCGCCGAGCCAGAGAGTCCTGCTGGAGTTCCCGTACCTGCAGTACGTACATTTTTGCATTCCAACTAATTAATGAAGGTTTGAATGGATAGACAGAGAGCTACTTTAACACCTGGATCATTTGTGGACAGACTGGAGAGCTGCTGTCGCTGCGACTACATTTCAGTCTACGACGGTCCGTCCGTCAACTCCCCGTATCTGGGAAAAGCGTGCGGGAACGCCTCCAACGTCTTCTACTCCACCTCTAGCCACATGACTGTGGTATTTCGGAGCGACGGCTCGGGAAGCGGGAGAGGATTCAGGGCGGAGTTCAACAGCGCTCTGCCGCAGAACTCGGGTAAAACGCTGCGACAGTTGGCTCAAAAGTTGTGTTGGTCAGCAGTGCAACGTGGGCTGCAAGTGCTTGCTTGGGATGAGTCCAGCTCTTTCTAATGCTGTTCAAAGTCTATTAAAACTGGATATACAGGTAAAAGCCAGTAAATTAGAATATTTTGAAAAACTTGATTTATTTCAGTAATTGCATTCAAAAGGTGTAACTTGTACATTATATTTATTCATTGCACACAGACTGATGCATTCAAATGTTTATTTCATTTAATTTTGATGATTTGAAGTGGCAACAAATGAAAATCCAAAATTCCGTGTGTCACAAAATTAGAATATTACTTAAGGCTAATACAAAAAAGGGATTTTTAGAAATGTTGGCCAACTGAAAAGTATGAAAATGAAAAATATGAGCATGTACAATACTCAATACTTGGTTGGAGCTCCTTTTGCCTCAATTACTGCGTTAATGCGGCGTGGCATGGAGTCGATGAGTTTCTGGCACTGCTCAGGTGTTATGAGAGCCCAGGTTGCTCTGATAGTGGCCTTCAACTCTTCTGCGTTTTTGGGTCTGGCATTCTGCATCTTCCTTTTCACAATACCCCACAGATTTTCTATGGGGCTAAGGTCAGGGGAGTTGGCGGGCCAATTTAGAACAGAAATACCATGGTCCGTAAACCAGGCACGGGTAGATTTTGCGCTGTGTGCAGGCGCCAAGTCCTGTTGGAACTTGAAATCTCCATCTCCATAGAGCAGGTCAGCAGCAGGAAGCATGAAGTGCTCTAAAACTTGCTGGTAGACGGCTGCGTTGACCCTGGATCTCAGGAAACAGACTGGACCGACACCAGCTGGACTGCTGCTGAGTGGTCCAAAGTCATGTTTTCTGACGAAAGCAAATTTTGCATTTCCTTTGGAAATCGAGGTCCCAGAGTCTGGAGGAAGACAGGAGAGGCACAGGATCCACGTTGCCTGAAGTCTAGTGTAAAGTTTCCACCATCAGTGATGGTTTGGGGTGCCATGTCATCTGCTGGTGTCGGTCCACTCTGTTTCCTGAGATCCAGGGTCAAAGCAGCCGTCTACCAGCAAGTTTTAGAGCACTTCATGCTTCCTGCTGCTGACCTGCTCTATGGAGATGGAGATTTCAAGTTCCAACAGGACTTGGCGCCTGCACACAGCGCAAAATCTACCCGTGCCTGGTTTACGGACTATGGTATTTCTGTTCTATATTGGCCCGCCAACTCCCCTGACCTTAGCCCCATAGAAAATCTGTGGGGTATTGTGAAAAGGAAGATGCAGAATGCCAGACCCAAAAACGCAGAAGAGTTGAAGGCCACTATCAGAGCAACCTGGGCTCTCATAACACCTGAGCAGTGCCAGAAACTCTTCGACTCCATGCCACGCCGCATTAACGCAGTAATTGAGGCAAAAGGAGCTCCAACCAAGTATTGAGTATTGTACATGCTCATATTTTTCATTTCCATACTTTTCAGTTGGCCAACATTTCTAAAAATCCCTTTTTTGTATTAGCCTTAAGTAATATTCTAATTTTGTGACACACGGAATTTTGGATTTTCATTTGTTGCCACTTCAAATCATCAAAATTAAATGAAATAAACATTTGAATGCATCAGTCTGTGTGCAATGAATAAATATAATGTACAAGTTACACCTTTTGAATGCAATTACTGAAATAAATCAAGTTTTTCAAAATATTCTAATTTACTGGCTTTTACCTGTACTATAGAGCAGGGTTTTTCAACCACTAGTGTGCCGTGAGATACAGTCTGGTGTGCCGTGGGAGATTATGTAATTTCACCTATTTGGGTACTAGAGAAGCGCGGTTTGCGGACACAACCGCGGAGTCCACGGATTATCCGCGGATCGGGCGGTTGAAATAAAAAAAAAGAAAGATTTTATCCGCGGGTCGGGTCGGACGGTTGAAATAAAAAAAAATTAGATTTTAAATAGATTCAGGCGGGTGGCAGTTAAACCAATTCGGAAATATATATACATACATACCTGCCAACTTTTGAAATCAGAAAAACCTAGTAGCCAGGGTCCAGGGGCCGCAGGCCCCGGTAGGTCCAGGACAAAGTCCTGGTGGGGGGTTCAGGCTTCGCCCCCCGACGCAAAATGATTGATTGCATTCAGCCAGGTTAAAATGTTGCTAAAACCATCACTTTTCTATCAGTCACAGTGACTTTTCAAAACAAAAATATTACAGCAAAAATCATATGGGTTGATTGACATGTTTATTCTGTAAGCTAACTTCAATAGTTTGAAATTATTTTGACAGTTAATGCCAGTTATCCTGTCAACCTTTCACAAGACTTCAATTTGTTCATTGAAAGTATAAACACTTTTTACAGTAAACAAATGGTAAAACAGTACTAAACAATTCCATAAAAAAAAAAAATTGGTGTCATTATTAACTTTCTGTCCAAGCTTGTATAATCTACTGCCTTGTTCAATTGTAAAAAATATTCTGTGCCTAAAATTCACATTTCTATCACAATTATCATACTGTAAACATGGTAAGCTAACTTCATTAAAATTAATAGTCCTGTCAATAGCATGGAATTACAATTCAAATGTAGGTTTTTTTGTAAGCCTTTCAAAAGAATTCAAAATATGAAAAATGAATGAAAATTAATTGAAGCCATCAGACACTTGAAAAGTGGCACATCACATCTCTAATGTAATCATTTGAACTTTTCAACAGAAATAGCACTGCAAAAATATTAAGGACATACTTCTGTATTTTGGTAGTTATGCTGTCAACATTTAACAAGATTTCTTCAACTTGGACCTGAAAGCATAAATAGTATAAACACTTTTAACAGTATGTCGTGCTGTGAAATACAGCCGACAGGATTGCGCACCAAACACGAAGCAAGGCCAAAGCGCATGCATGGTGCAGGAGAACAAAGGACTTCTTTCATTTAAGGTTTGTGATAAACCATCAAACTCATTCGTTAAAAGGACTCTATAGTAATATAAAGCGAATTTTTCTGGACATTATCATGCAAGAAAAGTTTATTTTTGGGACCGCGATCACCGCGTAATGATTTTTAAAGGTTGCATTACAAACATTTAACTGTCCCACGTGATCAGCCAGTGCGATTGGAAATCCATGCTCAATTATTGCCTCCGTAAATAAAACTTCGGCATTTATCACATCCAAAGAATCTGTTTGGGCGACGAAAAACGTTGAAAGTTTTCCACTTGTATCGCGAGCAACGGCATTAGACTTGTGTTTTTTTGTCCCAACGTGGTCTTTTACATCGCTAATTCCTCCGTGTCCGATCGAAAAATCTTGTCTGCACAAGGTGCAATTCGCGTAGTTTTCACCCTTTTTTTTTTTTTAATTAATGAAAAACCGTATTTTTTATCACTGCAACCGTAACCCGGAATAGGTTGATGAAAACCGTACGAATTACGGGAAAACCGGAGTAGTTGGCAGGTATGTATTTGGGTACTAGAGATGCGCGGTTTGCGGGCACAACCGCGGAGTCCGCGGATTATCCGCGGATCGGGCGGTTGAAATAAATAAAAAAATAGATTTTATCCGCGGGTCGGGTCGGGCGGTTGAAATAAAAAAAAATTAGATTTTAAATAGATTCAGGCGGGTGGCAGTTAAACCAATTCGGAAATATATATACATAGTTAAATGTTGTTACCCACATACGAAAAACGAGCAGGCACCTGCTGCATATGCCACAACAGAAGAAGAAAAAAACAAGAGATGGACACTTTTACGGAGCGGAGAAGGGACGGCTCGCCGGGGTCCGGGACCGAGGCCCCTTCCCCCGAGAGGGCCCCACCGGGAGCCGTAGCTGAGGTGATCCGCGAGAAGGGCCCGACGCACGTCCAGGGTCACCACCGCGCCGACCGCACCGACACCCCGCCTCGTCCGCCTTCGCCACGCGCAGCAGGTAAGCAGCTTACTTGCCCGCCACCCCCGTGGCCGGGGGCTCGTAACAGGGGTCACTCCACGCGCTCCGCCCGCGCAGCTTACCTGCCCGCCACCCCCGTTGCCGGGGGCGCGTAACAGGGGTCACTCCGCGCGCAGTGCGCTCACGAAAGGGGTGGGGCTCACCCTGGTGAGCGTAGTGGGCCACTTTTAGTAAGCAGAACTGGCGCTGCGGGATGAACCGAACGCCGGGTTAAGGCGCCCGATGCCGACGCTCATCAGACCCCAGAAAAGGTGTTGGTTGATATAGACAGCAGGACGGTGGCCATGGAAGTCGGAACCCGCTAAGGAGTGTGTAACAACCCACCTGCCGAATCAACTAGCCCTGAAAATGGACGGCGCTGGAGCGTCGGGCCCATACCCGGCCGTCGCCGGCAGCGAGAGCCGCGAGGGCTAGGCCGTGACGAGTAGGATGCGCGCTGAAGCCTCGGGCGCGAGCCCGGGTGGAGCCGCCGCGGGTGCGAGGGACATCGCACCTCCACGCGCTTGGAGGTACGCTCAGCGCGGCTCCCAGATGATTGCGCACTGGTGTCTCCTTTCTTTAACAGGCAAAAGCTTTATAACCTCACTAATGCCTTGCATCGTCTATATTAGATATATAACAACGGGCGGGTGCAGTTCTGATTAAATGTTAGATCGGGTGGATGGCGGATGGTTGACGACTTTTGTGATGCGGTTGCGGATGAAATAATTGCCTATCCGCGCATCTCTATTGGGTAAATTTTTTTTTTGTAAAGTAATTATAATGAATAAATAATGTGCCGTTGTTGAGTGTCAGTGCTGTCGAGAGCTCGGCAGAGTAGCCATGTAATACTCTTCCATATCAGTAGGTGGCAGCACACTGCAAAAAGTCAGTGTTCAAAAACAAGAAAAAAAAAATACAAAAATTAGGGGGCGGGGATGTGGTTTCATCATACTTGCCAACCTTCCCGAATTTTCCTGGAGACTCCCGAAATTCAGCGCCTCTCCCGAAAACCTCCCGGGACAAATATTCTCCCGAAAATCTCCCGATTTTCAGCCGGAGCTGGAGGCCACGCCCCCTCCAGCTCCATGCGGACCTGAGTGAGGACAGCCTTTTTTCACGACGGGAAGACAACAGGGTGACAAGAACTAAATCATCCAGAATAGATAGAAATTGTATTATTATGTTTATGTTACCTAAAAATAAATACATTTATTAATTAAAAAAAAAAAAAAAAACGAAATACATTTTTACTATATTTTGCTAAAAACATCAAAATTAATTGTATTTTTATTTGTGTTTTTTCTGACTCCTTATTACATCCAGCCATATAATTATACATTCAAATAAACATATTTGAAATAACTAATTTTAAATTATCATAATAATTCATTTAAAATGATCATATTTAATTATTAAAATAATTGCTTGTTTATCAACAACTTTAGCATTTTATTCATTACATTTTGAAGCTCTCAGAAGCCAAGTTATGTTATATTCCTTAATATTTATTTATGCAAGTTTGAAGTATCAATTATCTAAACAGTTTTGTTAGCATATTTTCAGGATATATATATATATAGATATATGAAATACTTGACTTGGTGAATTCTAGCTGTCAATATACTCCTCCCCTCTTAACCACGCCCTGCCCCACCTCCGACCACGCCCCCACGCCCCACCTCCCGAAATCGGAGGTCTCAAGGTTGGCAAGTATGGGTTTCATGTTCAAGCTGGGAATGCCTCCAGAATCTTGCAGACAGACTCAAAAAAGCAACATATTCAATACATATTATCTAAATAATTTTTTGCCCATTTATTGTGTTTTGTTTACTTTTTCAATGAATACCAAAGAGGCATAGCAGTTTTAAGTTGGCTTCACTGCAGTAGGAGATAATCAAAACTTTTCTTTCCCCTCGGAGCGATCAACTTATTTTCTTACTTGTCATAAAAACTTAACATTAATAGTTATGTGTTTATATTACAGATAAACATATTGGATAGTTGTCAATTTAGTCTTTTTGTTTATTGTTCATACGTGATTATTCATAATAGTAAATAACCATATTTACATGACTTGTAAAATATTAATAATACATTATTTCTCGGGCTTAATTTCTGCAAAGTAGGAATTATTAAATATAAATGTACCGTATTTTTCGGACTATAAGTCGCAGTTTTTTTTCATAGTTTGGCCGGGGGTGCGACTTATACTCAGGAGCCACTTATGTGTGAAATTACTAACACATTACCGTAAAATATCAAATATTATTATTTATCTCATTCACGTAAGAGACTAGACGTATAAGATTTCATGGGATTTAGCGATTAGGAGTGACAGATTGTTTGGTAAACGTATAGCATGTTCTATATGTTATACAGGTAAAAGCCAGTAAATTAGAATATTTTGAAAAACTTGATTTATTTCAGTAATTGCATTGAAAAGGTGTAACTTGTACATTATATTTATTCATTGCACACAGACTGATGCATTCAAATGTTTATTTCATTTAATTTTGATGATTTGAAGTGGCAACAAATGAAAATCCAAAATTCCGTGTGTCACAAAATTAGAATATTACTTAAGGCTAATACAAAAAAGGGATTTTTAGAAATGTTGGCCAACTGAAAAGTATGAAAATGAAAAATATGAGCATGTACAATACTCAATACTTGGTTGGAGCTCCTTTTGCCTCAATTACTGCGTTAATGCGGCGTGGCATGGAGTCGATGAGTTTCTGGCACTGCTCAGGTGTTATGAGAGCCCAGGTTGCTCTGATAGTGGCCTTCAACTCTTCTGCGTTTTTGGGTCTGGCATTCTGCATCTTCCTTTTCACAATACCCCACAGATTTTCTATGGGGCTAAGGTCAGGGGAGTTGGCGGGCCAATTTAGAACAGAAATACCATGGTCCGTAAACCAGGCACAGGTAGATTTTGCGCTGTGTGCAGGCGCCAAGTCCTGTTGGAACTTGAAATCTCCATCTCCATAGAGCAGGTCAGCAGCAGGAAGCATGAAGTGCTCTAAAACTTGCTGGTAGACGGCTGCGTTGACCCTGGATCTCAGGAAACAGAGTGGACCGACACCAGCAGATGACATGGCATCCCAAACCATCACTGATGGTGGAAACTTTACACTAGACTTCAGGCAACGTGGATCCTGTGCCTCTCCTGTCTTCCTCCAGACTCTGGGACCTCGATTTCCAAAGGAAATGCAAAATTTGCATGGTTGGGTGATGGTTTGGGGTGCCATGTCATCTGCTGGTGTCGGTCCACTCTGTTTCCTGAGATCCAGGGTCAACGCAGCCGTCTACCAGCGCGTTTTAGAGCACTTCATGCTTCCTGCTGCTGACCTGCTCTATGGAGATGGAGATATCAAGTTCCAACAGGACTTGGCGCCTGCACACAGCGCAAAATCTACCCGTGCCTGGTTTACGGACCATGGTATTTCTGTTCTAAATTGGCCCGCCAACTCCCCTGACCTTAGCCCCATAGAAAATCTGTGGGGTATTGTGAAAAGGAAGATGCAGAATGCCAGACCCGAAAACGCAGAAGAGTTGAAGGCCACTATCAGAGCAACCTGGGCTCTCATAACACCTGAGCAGTGCCAGAAACTCATCGACTCCATGCCACGCCGCATTAACGCAGTAATTGAGGCAAAAGGAGCTCCAACCAAGTATTGAGTATTGTACATGCTCATATTTTTCATTTTCATACTTTTCAGTTGGCCAACATTTCTAAAAATCCCTTTTTTGTATTAGCCTTAAGTAATATTCTAATTTTGTGACACACGGAATTTTGGATTTTCATTTGTTGCCACTTCAAATCATCAAAATTAAATGAAATAAACATTTGAATGCATCAGTCTGTGTGCAATGAATAAATATAATGTACAAGTTACACCTTTTGAATGCAATTACTGAAATAAATCAAGTTTTTCAAAATATTCTAATTTACTGGCTTTTACCTGTAGTTATTTGAATGACTCTTACCATAATATGTTACGTTAACATACCAGTTGGTTATTTATGCCTCATATAACGTACACTTATTCAGCCTGTTGTTCACTATTCTTTATTTATTTTAAATTGCCTTTCAAATGTCTATTCTTGGTGTTGGCTTTTATCAAATAACTTTTATGTTTTTTTCCTTCTTTATTATGCATTTTCGGCCGGTGCGATTTATACTCTGAAAAATACGGTAATGTTTTTATAGCGGGCGCATAAAAAAACTGGTTTGAACTTTCTCGATATGGTTTTTAACATTGAGAAAGCCTTTGAAACATGAAATAACACCTGCATAGTCACCTTTACAAGCGGTAAACTTCAAAGCGACTGTATTAGAACATCAATACTATTTTTGTTCCAACAAGTAATATTAAAAACTGACGTGGGGCCACAAAAAGCTTACCTCTGCCTCTTCCCAGGTAAAGTAAACTGTTCTTCGAATGACATGACCATCGTGATCGGGAGGAAATACCTCAACTCGTTGGGCTACGACGGCCACAGTCTCTACCTCAACAACCAGAACTGCAGACCCATTGTTTATGCAAACGAGGTGGTCTTCAGTTTCGGCGTCAACAGTTGTGGTACCAGTCGAAAGGTACAGGACGGTATTACGCCAGCGACGTACCGTAGTGTACCGTGCTGACACAAAGGAGTTGTAACATTTCAGTTTGACAACGGCAGAGTGGTGTACACCAACGCCGTCCGCGCCTACACGTCCAGCTTCGGTGACATCACTCGCATGGCCAACTTAAAAATCAACGTGGTCTGTCGGATGGATCAAGACTCGGTGGCGCAGTTTATGTACCTGGCACAGAATCACGACAACACCACTATCACAGGGACGGGAAAGTTCAACACTTCCGTGGATTTCTACACACACAGCAACTTCTACTATAAGGTAGAACACCTTCACACTTTCACAGAGATCAGTATAACACCACCAAGGACTTTAATAGTCTTCCTTTGACTCTCTCCTCAACCAGGTGACAGAATTCCCATACAAAGTGTCTCTCAACCAAGATCTGTACGTCCAGGTGGACCTAGGGGGCGGAGACAGCTCCCTGGTCATTTTCCTGGACACCTGTGTGGCCTCACCATCACCTTATGACTTCCACAGTACAACCTACAGCCTGCTCCGTAATGGGTAAGCTGAGAACGACCACTAGCACAAGGGCTAAATCTTGGAAAAATGCACCAGAACACCCTTTGAAGCTCCAACTGTGTACTCGGACTCCACAAATTGCCCCAAATACGAGACGGTAGACCCATTCACAGTGGTCTTATGTTCACAGTGTCGAGATTTACATATGCAGACCAACAAGTGGTACAAATCGACTTGACCCAAAACGAATCTTACTGGCAATCACACACACTAGTTACCAAGTACTGTATTTTGAAAGGTTTCATGAGATTTTTTTCTACATTTAAAACACTTCCTTGTGTTCTAAACCAGTGGTCCCCAACCATCGGTCCGGGGACGGGGACCGGTCTGTGACGCATTTGCTACCGGGCCTCACAGAAATCTTAAATAATTTATAAACGACTGCATTTTCCCGGGTTTAAACTTTGCCTGTCCGGCTAAACACACCATCAAGCTTGTTCATAGATGTATAATAAAACTCCTAATAGGAAGTCCCCGACTTCAACCTTCCAGGGACCATCTCATCACAAAGAAACAAGCTCCCACCAAATCAGTTTAGTGTGTGTTGTATTTTTCATGCACTCTTTTTTTGCTGTATTGGACGACAATGGCGGACTTGCGCAAAGCACTTAGGGTACATTTCTACCATATATGGATAGTCCGCTAACGTAACAAATGGGAAAAACGTAAGAAGGAAGGCAAGATCGTTTTATAAATATCTCTGCCATCCCTCAATGGTTTCATTTCAAATTTTCAGGACTTATGCAGATCCAAAACACACAAAAACAGGTACGTTTTTTTTCCTCATAAGGCACCTTTTGTGAATTTTATCCAATTATTTGATTAATGGAACAAACAAATCATTTAATTACTAAAATAATCAATATCTGCAGCCCTACAAAAGCTGTCCTATCTAGTCAGAGTATGAACTGATGATGTCTTCCAAGACAACCTGAACAGTCCAGTTGTGATCCATTTTTACACTTTTTTCCACAAACTATTATTACTTTTTTTTAAAATTATTATTATTGTTGAACAATACGACTTATTTCTCCACATAAAATGACATTACATGGGTGAATTTTTTCCCATTACGGCTTTAATAATACGCCTTTCCCCCCGTAATAATATGACTTTTTTGTCCTTTCAGTACATGTTTGCTGTATTTTGGCCATCATTTTTGTTGTCTTACTCCATTACACATTTTTTCTTGTTGAATTTGGACAGTTTTATGACATTAACTTTTTTCACAGGTACACTGGCAGTTATTTGACAACAACCCAAAGCCAAAACAGGACAGGGCGTAAAAACATTTAGAATTTTCATATTCGTTTTACTTTTTTTTTCTTTCTCAAATCTCTGAATCAGCTTCAACGTTAAACAAAAATACCACAAATGTGATATTTTAATTTTTTGATTCAATGATGTTACAGTTTTCAAAATAAATATCAAGTATATAACCTGTGACATTATCTGATCAAAAGGCCTTCAAAATTTAAAAAAAAAAGTTTGACATTTTTGTCTAGGAATTAAAGTTTTAGGTATATTATAACTAATAATATTTAATATAGAGTACAGGCCAAAAGTTTGGAAACATCCTTCTCGTTTTCTTTATTTTCATGACTATTTACATTGTAGATTGTCACATCAAAACTAGGAAAGAACACATGTGGAGTTATGTACTTAACAAAAAAAGGTGAAATAACTCAAAACATGTTTTATATTCTAGTTTCTTCAAAATAGCTACCCTTTGCTCTGATTACTGTCATGTCTGTGTAATCATGTTTTGTTTTAAGTCATGTTTTGTTTAGTTATAGGACTCTTTAGTTTCTGTCTTTTCACTCCCTTGTCTTGTTTCCATGATTACCCCATTAGTTTCACCTGTTCCACGTTTGGACTCATTGTGCACTCTTGTTTGTCACCATAGCAACCATTAGTTTTCACCTGTCACGTCACGCACCTGTTTCACGTTTTGAGTCACGCACCTGCTTTCACTAATCATGTCCATAGTATTTAAGTTCATTCATTTTCTGTTGTTCGTCCTGACGACCTCACCACATTTATGCTCTGTCCATTTTTTCATGTCCATGTTCACGCTGCTCCTTTTTTGTCCATGCCAAGTAAGTTTTCTTTATTCAAGCCATAATTTGCAAGTTTTGTTGAATTGTTCATAGTTTATTCTCCGCCACTGTGCGCGCTTTTTGTTTGATCCTTTTTTTTTTGTATTTATAGTTAATAAATAAATCATGTACCTTCATTCCCGTCTCGCCCGTGCCAACTTTCCGTTGCATCCCGGAAAAGCAAACACCCAAGATCAAGTCCTGACAATTACTGCTTTGCACACTCTTGGCATTCTCTCCATGAGCTTCAAGCACACCTGTGAAGTGAGAACCATTTCAGGTGACTAGCTCTTGAAGCTGATTGATTGATTGATTGATTGAGACTTTTATTAGTAGATTGCACAGTTCAGTACATATTCCGTACAATTGACCACTAAATGGTAGTGATGGGTCCGGCAACACCGATGCATCGGCGCATGCGTCGAGCTCATAGAGCAAAACCCTGTGTCGGTGCGCGTACCGCTTTTAGAAAGTCACGTGACCGATCATGAGCTGTTTTGGTCACGTGACCGATACGCGAACTGTGTCGCACTGACGCCTCCTCTGTGCCCTGTGAGCGGGTCTTTTCTACAGCCGGAGAAATAATAACTAAGAAGAGAAATCGTCTAAAATGTAATACGTCGGAAAAACCTTTCTTTTTTTTTTTTTTATAAAAATGTGTAAAAAAATAAAATAAAATAAATTCCCAGTCCACAATCATCCACAACACGTTCTCTTAGATTTCCATGTTATGATGCATGTTCACATTTATTGACTGTATCTAAAAAAGATAAACAAATATTTTTATTTAAATGAAGATATGAAATAATCCTAAATGAAATACAATGACTTGGTTTATATTATTGTATATACTAGGGCAGGGGTCACCAACGCGGTGCCCGCGGTCACCAGGTAGCCCGTAAGGACCAGATCCGTCGCCTGCTGGCCTGTTCTAAAAATAGCTCAAAGAGCAGCACTTACCAGTGAGCTGCCTCTATTTTTTACATTTTATTTATTTACTATCAAGCTGGTCTCGCTTTGCTCGACATTTTTAATTCTAAAAGAGACAAAACTCAAATAGAATTTGAAAATCCAAGAAAATATTTTAAAGACTTTGTCTTCACTTGGAATAAGCGGTAGAAAATGGATGGATGGATGGGTCTTCACTTGTTTAAATAAATTCATTTATTTTTTACTTTGCTTCTTATTACTTTTAGAAATACAATTTTAGAGAAAAAACACAACCTTAAAAATGATTTTAGGATTTTTAAACAAATATACCTTTTTACCTTTTAAATTTCTTCCTCTTCTTTCCTAACAATTTAAATCAATGTTCAAGTAAAAAAATGTTTTTTTTTTATTGTAAAGAATAATAATTTTAGTTTCTGTTTTTTCGACGAAGAATATTTGTGAAATATTTCTTCAAACTTACTATGATTAAAATTCATAATCTAGACAAATCTAGAAAATCTGTAGAATCAAATTTAAATCTTATTTCAAAGTATTTTGAATTTCTTTTAAAAATTTTGTTCTGGAAAATCTAGAAGAAATACTGATTTGTCTTTGTTAGAAATATAACTTGGTCCAATTTGTTAAATATTCTAACAAAGTGCAGATTGGATTTTAACCAATTCAAAACATGTCATCAAAATTCTAAAATGTATCTTAATCAGGAAAAATTACTAATGATGTTCCAAAAATTATTTTTTTAATTTTTTCAAAAAGATTCAAATAAGCTAGTTTTTCTCTTCTTTTTGTCGGTTGAATTTTGAATTTTAAAGAGTCGAAATTGAAGATAAACTATGTTTCAAAATTTTATTTTAAATGTTTTCGTGTTTTCTCCTCTTTTAAACCGTTCAATTAAGTGTTTTTTTTCATCATTTATTCTCTACAAAAAACCTTCCGTAAAAGGAAAAAAAAATGTACGACGGAATGACAGACAGAAATACCCATTTTTTTATATATATAAATGTATTTATTTAGCTATTCTTGTTTAAATCACACTTACGTGTAACTTACAAATGACAATATATTTATTTATCTAAGTGTGTATCAAACTGGTAGCCCTTTGCATTAATCAGTACCCAAGAAGTAGTTTTTGGTTTCAAAAAGGTTGGTGACCCCTGTACTAGGGCATCAAATCAGCGTCAGTTGAGTCGGTCCATAGGTTGCCTGTAGGGATTTTTAATGTCCAGCAGATGTCAGTATTTAGTGACACAGTATCGACACAGTATCAATACAGTTTTGCAATGTGTCGAAACGCTTCACGACGCCTCATCAACCCATCACTACTAAATGGTAACACCTGAATACGTTTTTCAACTTGTTTAGGTCGGGGTCCACTTAAAGCTCATGGAGAGAATGCCAAGAGTGTGAGAAAAAGTAATCGGAGGTGGCTTTTTTGAAGAATATAGAATATGAAACAGTTGTTTCACCTTTTTGTGTTAAGTACATAACTCCACGTGTGTTCATTCATAGTTTTGATGTGACAATCTACAATGTAAATAGTCATGGAAATAAAGAAAATGCATTGAATGAGAAAAAAAATCCAAATTATAACCCCCAGGGTTCGGTTCTTGGCCCTGCACTCTGTAGTATTTACATGTTGCCGCTAGGCGACATCATACGCAAATACGGTGTTAGCTTTCATTGTTATGCTGATGACAGCCAACTCTACATGCCCCTAAAGCTGACCAACACGCCGGATTGTAGTCAGCTGGAGGCGTGTCTTAATGAAATTAAACAATGGATGTCCGCTAACTTCTTGCAACTCAACGGCAAGAAAACGGAAATGCTGATTATCGGTCCTGCTAAACACCGACATTTATTTAATAATACCACCTTAACATTTGACAACCAAACATTTACACAAGGCGAATCAGTAAAGAATCTGGCTATTATCTTCCACCCAACTCTCTCCTTTGAGTCACACATTAAGAGTGTTACTAAAACGGCCTTCTTTCATCTCCGTAATATCGCTAAAATCCGTTCTATTTTATCCACTAGCGACGCTGAGATCATTATTCATGCGTTCGTTACGTCTCGTCTCGACTACTGTAACCTATTATTTTGGGGTCTCCCTATGTCTAGCATTAAAAGACTACAATTGGTACAAAATGCGGCTGCTAGACTTTTGACAAGAACAAGAAAGTTTGATCATATTACGCCTATACTGGCTCACCTGCACTGGCTTCCTGTGCACTTAAGATGTGACTTTAAGGTTTTACTACTTACGTATAAAATACTACACGGTCTAGCTCCAGCCTATCTTGCCGATTGCATTGTACCATATGTCCCGGCAAGAAATCTGCGTTCAAAGAACTCCGGCTTATTAGTGATTCCCAGAGCCCAAAAAAAGTCTGCGGGCTATAGAGCGTTTTCTATTCGGGCTCCAGTACTATGGAATGCCCTCCCGGTAACAATTAGAGATGCTACCTCAGTAGAAACATTTAAGTCCCATCTCAAAACTCATTTGTATACTCTAGCCTTTGAATAGCCCCCCTTTTTTTAGACCAGTTGATCTGCCGTTTCTTTTCTTTTCTCCTCAAGTTTTTTTTTATTCACAATACCATATAACAAATACAATAGTAGTAAAATATCATCATTTAAAGATGTTGGTACGTGAAAGGGTCCCCCAAATAAGCTAGAAGAAGCTTTTGACAGGGGGTCCAGAGGATAGAATATACATGAAATGATGGAATATACATGGAATGATGAAACATGGTAGCAAGTACAACAACAAAAAACAAAACAAAAAACAACGCCATATGATTAACACAAGATAATAGTACTAAAGCAAGCATACACATACATACATACATACATTCATTCAACCATGCAAAACCCAACAGTAGTCTACCCTACATGAGGCATTAAATATAGGTGGTTAATAGATAAGTTTTTAGTTTATTTTTGAAGTTGGAGAATGGATACAGCATCTTGAGGCTCTCATTAAGCCGGTTCCAAATCTTTGGTCCCCTGCATACAACACTTCGAGCGGTACAATCCAGTAAACGATGTTTCCCTGATATCAAATCTAAGTTAGGAGTGTTGTGGGCATGCTGGGGATGGTAGATAGGAACCAAGCTACAGAGCCTTAAATTCATCCTGTAAATGACTTGAGAGGTTAAACAAGCATTTTGATGAATATTGAACTCTGTCAGTCTTAAGAGATGATAATTATGGAATAGATGTGGAGTGGGGGCATTAAACTTGGACCATGACAGGGCCCGTATCATTTTCTTTTGCATAGATTCTAATTTGTGGAGGTAGGTAGGGAAGGTGTTACACCAGATGACATTACAGTAGTTTAGATGTGGTTCAAAGAGAGTTTTATATAGTGTGAGTAGAGCATAAAGAGGAAGATAATGACGAAGGTGAAAGAACAGGCCAACATATTTGGATAATTTGTTTAACAGATGGCTAATGTGACATTTGAAATTGAGGTATTCGTCAATGATGACCCCCAGGAATTTTGTGGAGTACACTCTCTGTATTTCCTGCCCATTGATGTTGATATGGCAGTGCTCAGTATTTGTCCGGTTTTTATTAGAACGAAATAGAATAAAATTTGTTTTATTTACATTAAGTGAGAGCTTATTGCATTTGAACCAGGAATCTACTTTCACAAGCTCTGAATTGACAGTTACTTGTAGATCGTGTAGGCTCCCCCCTATCCCTTGTGGAAGGGGAGACACACAGATCCGGTGGCCATGGATGGGGTGCTGGCTGTCCGGGGTCGGGACCCGGGGTGGACCGCTCGCCTGTATATCGGTTGGGAACATCTCTGCGTTGCTGACCCGTCTCCGCTCGGGATGGTTTCCTGCTGACCCCACTGTGGACTGGACTCTTACTGTTATGCTGGATCCACTATGGACTGGACTCTCACAATATTATGTTAGACCCACTCGACATCCATTGCGTTCGGTCTCCCTAGAGGGGGGGGGGGGTTACCCACATATGCGGTCCTCTCCAAGGTTTCTCCTAGTCATTCACATCGACGTCCCACTGGGGTGAGTTTTTCCTTGCCCTTATGTGGGCTCTGTACCGAGGATGTCGTTGTGGCTTGTGCAGCCCTTTGAGACACTTGTGATTTAGGGCTATATATATACCGTATTTTCCGCACTATAAGGCGCACCTAAAAACCACAAATTTTCTCAAAAGCTGACAGTGCGCCTTATAACCCGGTGCGCTTTATATATGGATAAATATTAAGATTCATTTTCATAAAGTTTAGGTCTCGCAACTACGGTAAACAGCCGCCATCTTTTTTCCCCGTAGAAGAAGCGCGCGGTGCATGCTGGGATATGTGACGTTTCATTTCCATTTGTGTGTTTATGTAAAGACCCCAAAATGGCTCCTATTAAGTGTGTTGTCTGTCTAATTATAAATAATGCAGACGAGGCGTGTTAACTGAGTTCTCAACGTTTACTCACAGCGTGCTCATAACCACATTCTAACTGCCAGCATACAACAACGCTTCTCAGGGCTACCGCGCATGCTCGTAACTATCGTTGCATGCTGGGTAGTGTAGTTGTTATATTTGCTAGCTCATAACAGCACATTGAGAGACACGCTTACGCGCTTAATTCAATACTCGCCGTCATTCCGGGTGGATTGACAAAAGACCTCCAGCCGCTAGATATTGGTGTCAACAGGGCATTCGAAGCTAGACTGCTAACTGCGTGGGAACAATGGATGACAGAAGGCGAACACACCTTCACTAAGACGAGGAGGCAGCGCCAGACGACGCCAACATCTGCCAGTGGATCGTAAATTTGCCCAACTTTTCACTTCGGACACCGAAGACGAAGGATTTACGAATGAAGAATAACTTCAGAAAGTGAGCGCTATGTTTATTTTGTGTGTTGTGACATTAACGTTCGAGCAACATTATGTTGCTATTGCTCTGCACTATTTTGAATTTTACTATGTTTGTGATTGCACATTTGCGTACATTTTGGGAGTGAACAGAGTTGTTAGAACGCTGGTTTTTAATATATTATTAAAGTTTGACTGACCTATCTGACTGTTTTTTTGACATTCCCTTTAGCGCAGCGTAGGCGCGGCTTATAGTCCGGGGCGGCTTATTGGTGGACAAAGTTATGAAATATGCCATTCATTGAAGGTGCGGCTAATAATCCCGTGCGCCTTATAGTGCGGAAAATACGGTAAACATTGATTGATTGATTGATTGAAATGTTTTTACACCCTTCAAAAACAGACTTTGTAGATAAGTGAAGACAACAAAGAGGGTTAAGCGACTCACCTGTGGTCATTCTGTGCCTCTGCGCAGGTGTCCTGTCGACAACACCTATCAGTCCTACTCCAGTGGCTCCACCCGCTACGCTCGCTTCTCATTCAAGGCCTTCCAGTTCCTGCGAAGCGTCGAGAAGGTCTACCTCCAGTGCAAGGTCCTGATTTGTCAAAGCAACGACTGGAACTCTCGCTGCCGCCGGGGCTGCCTCAAACGCAAGGCCAGGGACGTCGGCGCCGAACACGAGAGCCGGACTCTGGTCCTGGGTCCCATCCAGCTCGTAGACAGTAGGTGACTGGTGTCGACTCCGGGTTTAGTGGATGTAACGTGTGTCCCTTCTTGTCCTCGTAGAGCCCGGCAAAAAGGAAGAGGAGGCTGCAAAAGAGGATCGAGTTTAATTTGATCACTTCAACTCATTCTAGTTATAAACATTGTTTAATAAACATACTCACCCTTTGTATACGTCACAATACCTGATTAAAAGCTGCATCAAAGACAACGCCGGTATTTCTTTTACAAACACATGAAGCAATCACCTCAGTTAGAAAACACTTTACTTCTTATAAATTAGCTAAATGAATTCAAGACAGTGTTTCGCACCCCAAAGGATGCAAGGGCTTTGACATTAAAGTGACAGCATAAGGCATTGAAATACACACGTTGCTTAGCAACAGACGACAGTATCCGACACGTGGGACAATCCTGCCAATGGAGCAGACTTACTGCAACACGATTCCGACGACAAACATCGATCCAACCACTGAGAGTACAATATAAAGAACCTATTCAGAAAAGAAGAGGTCAAACAAAAGTGAAGGATAATAAATAAGTGGCGGGGTAATGGCGATACGGTTTTGTAACGTAACGCGATACAATACCAAAACGATCATTGTGTTAAAACAATTTGCACATTGTTGCGTTTCCTGGGCCTCGGCAGGAAGTTCAAGACACAGAACAAGACAACTTTGTTCAAGTCTAGTGACGCCGACATACATGAAATACGTTTGGCCAGGTTTTACTGTCAATAGCAGCAATTGTGGGGAAAGGATTACGGTTAGCCCATAGTTTAATCAAAAGATGGTTTCTTTGCTACGGTTTAAATGATTCACTCACACTAAAAATGTTAGGCACTGCCAAGAAATACTTGTGACACCACGTGACTTTTTAACAATGTGATAGCGTGGACACTTCCGAGATGTACAGTGAGGGCAAAAAAGTATTGAGTCAGCCACCGATTGTGCAAGTTCTCCCACTTAAAATGATGACAGAGGTCTGCAATTTTCATCATAGGTACACTTCAACTGTGAGAGACAGAATGTGAAAAAAATTCACATTGTAGGAATTTTAAAGAATTTATTTGTAAATTATGGTGGAAAATAAGTACCGTATTTTCCGCACTATTAGCCGCACCTAAAAACCACAAATTTACTCAAAAGCTGACAGTGCGGCTTTTAACCCGGTGCGCTTTATATATGGATTAATATTACGATTCATTTTCATAAAGTTTCGATCTCGCAACTTCGGTAAACAGCCGCCATCTTTTTTCCCGGTAGAACAGGAAGCGCTTCTTCTTCTACGCAAGCAACCGCCAAGGTAAGCACCCGCCCCCATAGAACAGGAAGCGCTTCTTCTTCTACTGTAAGCAACCACCCGCCCGCGTAGAAGAAGAAAAAGCGCGCGGATATCACCGTACGTTTCATTTCCTTTGTGTGTTTACATCTGTAAAGACCACAAAATGGCTCCTACTAAGCGACCGGGATCCGGTTCATGAAAAGACGCAATCTCTCCATCCGCACACGGATTACCGGTACTATTTCACAGCAACTGATATTCCTGTGAACCGCAATGTGGATACAACGGGAGCACGTACGGTGAATATTCGCACCACAGGGAATGAGAAGTCATCCTTCACTGTGGTTCTAGCTTGCCATGCTAATGGCCAGAAACTTCCACCCATGGTGATATTCAAAAGGAAGACCTTGCCAAAAGAGACCTTTCCAGCCGGCGTCATCATAAAAGCTAACTCGAAGGGATGGATGAAGAAAAGATGAGCTAGTGGTTAAGGTAAGTTTAAGTTTACGCGAAGAGCTCTGTCCATGTTGATATACGTATGTTTGTGATTGCACATTTGCGTACATTTTGGGAGTGAACAGAGTTGTTAGAACGCTGGTTTTTAATATATTATTAAAGTTTGACTGACCTATCTGACTGTTTTTTTGACATTCCTTTAGCGCAGTTAGATGCGGCTTACAACACCGGGCGGCTTATAGGTGGACAAAGTTTTGAAATATGCCGTTCATTGAAGGCGCGGCTTTTAACCCAGGGCGCCTTATGGTGCGGAAAATACGGTATTTGGTCACTTCAAACAAGGAAGATCTCTGGCTCTCACAGACCTGTAACTTCTTCTTTAAGAAGCTCTTCTGTCCTCTACTCGTTACCCGTATTAATTAATAAACCTGTTTGAACTGGTTATCTGTATAAAAGACACCTGTCCACAGCCTCAAACAGTCAGACTCCAAACTCCACTATGACCAAGACCAAAGAGCTGTCGAAGGACACCAGGAAAAGAATTGTAGACCTGCGCCAGACTGTGAAGAGTGAATCTACAATAGGCAAGCAGCTTGGTGTGAAAAAAATCAACTATGGGAGCAATTATCAGAAAATGGAAGACATACAAAACCACTGATAATCTCCCTCGATCTGGGGCTCCACGCAAGATCTCATCCCGTGGGGTCAAAATGATCATGAGAACGGTGAGCAAAAATCCCAGAACCACACGGGAGGACCTGGTGAATGACCTGCAGAGAGCTAGGACCAAAGTAACAAAGGTTACCATCAGTAACACACTACGCCGACAGGGAATCAAATCCTGCAGTGCCAGACGTGTCCCCCTGCTTAAGCCAGCCCGTCTGAAGTTTGCCAGAGACCACATGGATGATACAGCAGAGGATTGGGAGAATGTCATGTGGTCAGATAAAACCAAAATAGAACTTTTTGGTATAAACTCAACTCGTCGTGTTTGGAGGAAGAAGAATACTGAGTTGCATCCCAAGAACACCATACCTACTGTGAAGCATGGGGGTGGAAACATCATGCTTTGGGGCTGTTTTTCTGCTAAGGGGACAGGCCGACTGATCCGTGTTAAGGAAAGAATGAACGGGGCCATGTATCGTGAGATTTTGAGCCAAAACCTCCTTCCATCAGTGAGAGCTTTGAAGATGAAACGTGGCTGGGTCTTCCAGCATGACAATGATCCCAAACACACCGCCCGGGCAACGAAGGAGTGGCTCCGTAAGAAGCATTTGAAAGTCCTGGAGTTGCCTAACCAGTCTCCAGACCTCAACCCCATAGAAAATCTGTGGAGGGAGTTGAAAGTCCGTGTTGCTCGGCGACAGCCCCAAAACATCACTGCTCTCGAGAAGATCTGCATGGAGGAATGGGCCAAAATACCAGCTACTGTGTGTGCAAACCTTGTAAAGAACTATAGTAATCGTTTGACCTCTGTTATTGCCAACAAAGGTTATATTACAAAGTATTGAGTTGAATTTTTGTTATTGACCAAATACTTATTTTCCACCATAATTTACAAATAAATTCTTTAAAATTCCTACAATGTGAATTCCTGGATTTTTTTTCACATTCTGTCTCTCACAGCTGAAGTGTACCTATGATGAAAATTACAGACCTCTGCCATCATTTTAAGTGGGAGAACTTGCACAATTGGTGGCTGACTAAATACGTTTTTGCCCCACTGTAACTCCGCGAGATTTTTTTTTTTTTTTTTTTTAAAACAACCTTTTTGGTTACATTGTTTGAATTATGCAAAGAAGTATGAGAGCCACACTGAAAAATAAAATCATCAAATAATGTCAAAAGACACATTTATTAGTTTGAATTCTAAAGGGAATTCCTGATGTTGATTGGCCTAAAATGCCGAACGTATTGTTTGTAGTGATTAACACTAACAGTCATCAGACTGAGCGTTTTATGCTACGAATGATCATGTGTTACTGAAAAATGGAGGTTTTTGTACCTGAATATTACTTTTTTTAATTCACCTTTATCTTAACACTGTATATTAGGGGTGTAACGGTACGTGTATTCGTATCGAACCGTTTCGGTACGGGGGTTTCGGTTCGGTTCGGAGGTGTACCGAACGAGTTTCCACACGGACATATTAAGTAGCGTAACGTACGTTGTGTAAACAATGCACACCTAGACACAACACACGTTTGGGAACACTTTGGCTCCGTGATACAACAATGGAGAATGGAGGTTTGCAGACATTGTTCAGCAGCTGCTTCTGACAACATGTCAAACATGCTAACCCATTTGAAGCGTCACCACCGCATTCAAGCAGCCTCTCCTCGGCGAGTCAGGCAGGGCTAAAGCAATAACAAATGTTTTTATAGCAGCAGATTTAAGACCATATTGTATTAAAACTAGATGTTGACCCACTTCTATGGTGGAAGAACAATGAGCCCATATGTCCTCTTACTGCCAAGTTAGCCAAGCTAGGGGGGGGAAAGAAAAGTTAATCTGAGGCTGAGTTGACTTGAAACTGTTTAATGTTGCACTTTTTATATGTAGAAGACAAGTTTTGTTATTGTATTTAATCTGAGCAACAACTTGAGGCAGTTTAATGTTGATTAACGTGGACCCATATAAAACATATTGGGGTGTTACCATTTAGTGGTCAATTGTACGGAATATGTACTGTACTGTGCAATCTACTAATAAAAGTCTCAATCAATCAATCAATCAAAAAAAGCACTTTATATGTAGAAAGGTTTTGTTAAGAAACCATTCTGAGCCTTATCTTATTTACTTTTTAGAAAGGAGATTAAAGACAATGCATCCCAGCTACAACTGGGTTCTATTAACACAGATACAATTGTATCTACAACGGATACCGCCCTCCAAAATAGTTTCTCTCTCTTTGATGAAATAACATTAGAGGAATTGTTAAGATGTGTTAAGGGGACAAAACAAACAACATGTTTACTTGACCCATTTCCTGGGAAACTTATCAAGGAGCTTTTTGTATTATTAGGTCCATCAGTGCTAAATATTATAAACTTATCACTTTCCTCTGGCACTGTTCCACTAGCATTCAAAAAAGCGGTTATTCATCCTCTGCTCAAAAGACCTAACCTCGATCCTGACCTCATGGTAAACTACCGGCCGGTGTCCCACCTTCCCTTTATCTCGAAAATCCTCGGAAAAAATCGTCGCACAGCAGCTAAATGAACACTTAGTGTCTAACAATCTCTGTGAACCTTTTCAATCCGGTTTCAGGGCAAATCACTCTACGGAGACAGCCCTCGCAAAAATGACTAATGATCTACTGCTAACGATGGATTCTGATGCGTCATCTATGTTGCTGCTTCTTGATCTTAGCGCTGCTTTCGATACCGTCCATCATAATATTTTATTAGAGCGTATCAAAACACGTATTGGTATGTCAGACTTAGCTTTGTCGTGGTTTAACTCTTATCTTACTGACAGGATGCAGTACGTCTCCCATAACAATGTGACCTCGGACTATGTTAAGGTAACGTGCGGAGTCCCCCAGGGTTCGGTTCTTGGCACTGCACTCTTTAGTATTTACATGCTGCCGCTAGGCGACATCATACGCAAATACGGTGTGTCTGGACACTGGAGGCGTGTCTTAATGAAATTAAACAATGGATGTCCGTTAACTTCTTGCAACTCAACACTAAGAAAACGGAAATGCTGATTATCGGTCCTGCTAAACACCGACATTTATTTGATAATACCACCTTAACATTTGACAACCAAACAATTACACAAGGCGACTCAGTAAAGAATCTGGGTATTATCTTCCACCCAACTCTCTCCTTTGAGTCACACATTAAGAGTGTTACTAAAACGGCCTTCTTTCATCTCCGTAATATCGCTAAAATTCGTTCTATTTTATCCACTAGCGACGCTGAGATCATTATTCATGCGTTCGTTACGTCTCGTCTCGATTACTGTAACGTTTTATTTTGGGGTCTCCCTATGTCTAGCATTAAAAGATTACAGTTGGTACAAAATGCGGCTGCTAGACTTTTGACAAGAACAAGAAAGTTTGATCATATTACGCCTATACTGGCTCACCTGCACTGGCTTCCTGTGCACTTAAGATGTGACTTTAAGGTTTTACTACTTAGGTATAAAATACTACACGGTCTAGCTCCGTCCTATCTTGTCGATTGTATTGTACCATATGTCCCGGCAAGAAATCTGCGTAGTCATTCACATCGACGTCCCACTGGGGTGAGTTTTTCCTTGCCCTTATGTGGGCTCCGTACCGAGGATGTCGTTGTGGCTTGTGCAGCCCTTTGAGACACTTGTGATTTAGGGCTATATAAATAAACATTGATTGATTGATTTTTATTTGATATATGTTGACCACATGAACCCTGGCAATGGACCCTGTGTGTATATGTATGTTATGCCATTGTTTACAAATTTGGTAAATAAATAACCCAAAAATTTTCATTTTGTTGTTTTCTTACTGTATCGAAAATGAACCGAACCGTGACCTCTAAACCGAGGTACGTACCGAACCGAAATTTTTGTGTACCGTTACACCCTTACTATATAATGAAGTTTTTGTTGTAGCGTTGCAACGTTTTTCAACCAAAAAATTACCAAAAAAATATATTAAGAGTATTCACATTTTTCTGTTAGAATATTACGATCTGATTTATAGTGACTTTTTTCCCCCACATAAACTTAGAAGATAACACAAAAATGTGAAATTACTTTTAACCATACTTGCCAACCTTGAGACCTCCGATTTCGGGAGGTGGGGGGCGGGGGGCGTGGTCAGGGGTGGGGCGGGGCGTGGTTGGGGGCGTGGTTAAGAGCGGAGGAGTATATTGACAGCTAGAATTCACCAAGTCAAGTATTTCATACATATATATATATATATATATATATATATATATATTAGAGATGCGCGGTTTGCGGGCACAACCGCGGAGTCCGCGGATTATCCGCGGATCGGGCGGATGAAATTAAAAAAAATTAGATTTTATCCGCGGGTCGGGTCGGGCGGTTGAAATAAAAAAAAATTAGATTTTAAATAGATTCAGGCGGGTGGCAGTTAAACCAATTGGGAAATATATATACATAGTTAAATGTTGTTACCCACATACGAAAAACGAGCAGGCACCTGCAGCATATGCCACAACAGAAGAAAAAAAAAGAAAAGAGATGGACACTTTTACGGAGCGGAGAAGGGACGCCTCGCCGGGGTCCGGGACCGAGGCCCCTTCCCCCGAGAGGGCCCCACCGGGAGCCGTAGCTGAGGCGATCCGCGAGAAGGGCCCGACGCACGTCCAGGGTCACCACCGCGCCCACCGCACCGACACCCCGCCTCGTCCGCCTTCGCCGCGGCCGGCGTCACGCGCAGCAGGTAAGCAGCTTACAGGGGTCACTCCGCGCGCTCCGCCCGCGCAGCTTACCTGCCCGCCACCCCTGTTGCCGGGGGTGCGTAACAGGGGTCACTCCGCGCGCAGTGCGCTCACGAAAGGGGTGGGGCTCACCCTGGTTGATATAGACAGCAGCTAGGACGGTGGCCATGGAAGTTGGAACCCGCTAAGGAGTGTGTAACAACCCACCTGCCGAATCAACTAGCCCTGAAAATGGATGGCGCTGGAGCGTCGGGCCCATATACCCGGCCGTCGCCGGCAGCGAGACGCGCTTGGAGGTGCGCTCAGCGCGGCTCCCATATGATTGCGCACTGGTGTGCGTCTGGGTCGTGACAGCGTGGCACGCGAATGTCTGTGCTGCATTGGATCAGTCTCCTTTCTTTAACAGGCAAAAGCTTTATAACCTCACTAATGCCTTGCATCGTCTATATTAGATATATAACAACGGGCGGGTGCGGGCGGGTGCGGTTCTGATTAAATGTTAGATCGGGTGGATGGCGGATGGTTGACGACTTTCTGATGCGGTTGCGGATGAAATAATTGCCTATCCGCGCATCTCTAATATATATATATCTACATCCTGAAAATATGCAAACAAAACTGTGTTTAGATAATCGATACTTCAAACTTGCATAAATAAATCTTAAGGAATATAACATAACTTGGCTTCTGAGAGCTTCAAAATGTAATGAATAAAATGCTAAAGTTGTTGATAAACAAGCAATTATTTTAATAATTAAATATGGTCATTTTAAATGAATTACGATCATTTAAAATTAATTATTTCAAATATGTTTATTTTAATGTATAATTCTATGGCTGGATGTAATAAGGAGTCAGAAAAAAATACAAATAAAAATACAATTAATTTTGATGTTTTTAGCAAAATATAGTAAAAATGTATTTGTATTTTTTTGTTGTTTTTTTAATTAATAAATATATTTGTTTTTAGGTAAGATAAACATAATAATACAATTTGTCTCTAGTCTGGATGATTTAGTTCTTGTCACCCTGTCATGAAAAAAGGCCGTCCTCACTCAGGTCCGCATGGAGCTGGAGGGGGCGTGGCCTCCAGTTCCGGCTGAAAATCGGGAGATTTTCGGGAGAATATTTGTCCCGGGAGGTTTTCGGGAGAGGCACTGAATTTCGGGAGTCTCCCGGAAAATTCGGGAGGGTTGGCAAGTATGCTTTTAACTAGAATAAGGTCTAATTTTACATGATTTTTTTCTTCCAAGAGGAGATATTTTTGTAATAGTGTGCCTTTTTTGTTGTAAACTTACTGTATTGTATTATTTCAACTTCTATTTAAACCATTTTTTTTTTCATGTGGCCAAAAGACTTCTTTGCAGAATTCTTCACCTGTGACCAAGGTGAGTTAAAAACATGCACTGACTCATCTGATCAGTCATGTTTTCCAGGAAAGCGCAGCTACATCAAGGCCGTGGAAAAGGACTAATAAAGAAAGCTGCTCTGCACGTCACATGTGCTGCCCGCGAGCAAAATGGCAGGCAAAGTCATACTTGCTCCTGCACTTGTGGCCGCAGATGTTGCACTGGAATGGGTTCTCGTAACCGTGGCAGCCCATGTGGATGGTGTAGAGGATGTTGTCTGGGAAGAAGATGTCACAGTGTTGGCAGTGATGGACGGTGTGGGAGTCCTGCATGGGGGCGGACTGGGCCGGGGCTGGGGTGCTGGGTTGGCTGTTGGAGACGGTGGGGGTGCTGGTCCGTCCGCTGTGCTCGCTGCAGGGTCCTCCTGCGGGGCTGCAGGGTCCTCCCGCGGGGCTGTGTGGGTGAGCGCGGGGCTCCGGAGACGATGAGGAGGCTTGTGCCGCACTGGCTGTGACGGCTCCGGGCGCGGCGGGAGAAAGGGGCTGGTGGATAATGAGGGGCTTCTCGTCGACGACGGAGTCTGCTCCTGGAGATGCTGAAGGGAGGCTGGCACACTGGCCAGCCAGAACAGACAGCTGGTTCAGGGGGTTATCCATGATGAGGTCTGGATGATGATGGTTTGGATCCCTAGAGAGGCTCTCCTCACCCGCGTGACCCAGATCGTCATAAGTCTCCTGATGTAAGTGAGGCAGCTCGTGGTCACAGTCGTCGTCCGCCCTGGGGGTCACCACCGAGGAAGGGCAGGAGGTGAGGAGGAGGCGGCGGCCGTAGGTCAGGGAGCTGGCCTTCTTCTGCAGGACGCTCATCATCTTCTTATGGGAGAGGGTGCGAGCGTCCTTTTTCGGGACAAGTTTGTGGCGCCGGCGACGATGGTGTGACAGGTTGCTGCGGTCGCTGCAGCGGAAGGAGCACAGCTCACACTTGTACGGCTTCTCGCCCGTGTGGGACCTCATGTGGGCCTCCAGGTGGCGCTCGTAGGCCGAGGCGAATGGGCAGATGTGGCAGCGATGGGGCTTCTCTCCTATTTTAAATGAGAAACAGTTTTAGCATATATACACATACCTGCCAACTTTTGAAATCAGAAAAACCTAGTAGCCAGGGTCCAGGGGCCGCAGGCCCCGGTAGGTCCAGGACAAAGTCCTGGTGGGGGGTTCACTTCGCCCCCCGACGCAAAATGATTGATTGCATTCAGACAACTGAAGAAACTGGTTTTAAATGCAGAGAAAACAAAGTGTATGCTCTTTACCACATCAAAAACTGTAAGATCATCACTGTGTGAGAACATTTTAACAAGAAATGGGCAACAAATTATGTTAGTATCTGCTTTTAAATATTTAGGATTTTTAATTGATGACCACTTGAGTTTTAAGGAGCACATTCAGTATGTTGTAAAAAAACTGAAACTTTTACTGGGATTTTATTATAGAAACAAGTTTTGCTTTTCTTTTACTGTGAAACAGAAATTGGTGGAAACAACCTTTTGACCTGTTATTGACTATGGAGATGTGTTGTACATGAATGCTACTGCTGCTTGTCTCCACAAGCTGGATAGTGTGTACCACGGGGCACTGAGATTCATTACCAACTGCGCTCCCCTTACTCACCATTGTGTGTTATACTCAATGGTTAACTGGACATCTTTATGTGCTCGACGCCTCAATCATTGGTATGTTTTCATCTACAAAACCATTCTGGGTATCACTCCATCTTATCTGTCTTGTCTTTTAACAAAGAAACAAGGAAGTCAC
Source organism: Nerophis lumbriciformis (assembly GCF_033978685.3). Classification (NCBI taxonomy): domain Eukaryota; kingdom Metazoa; phylum Chordata; class Actinopteri; order Syngnathiformes; family Syngnathidae; genus Nerophis; species Nerophis lumbriciformis. The sequence continues at coordinate 2,986,444 of NC_084549.2, forward strand.
AATCTTCGTTCAATGAATGTTCTGCAATTTGTCGTCCCCAAAGTAAGAACTGAACTGGGCAAGAAAGCATTTAGGTTTTCAGCACCGAAGGCTTGGAATAACCTACAATCGAACATTAAACTTCAAACCCTAGTTACGTTGAATGAGTTTAAAGCTTCTGTGAAAGGACTGCAGTCTACCTTGTCTGTATGCACATGTGTCATGTGAGCAAGTTTTAATGTTGTAAATGTGATGTTTTATGTATTTGTTTACTGTTTTTAATGTAACCTTGCTGCTGCCCTCTTGGCCAGGTCTCCCTTGGAAAAGAGATCTTTGATCTCAATGGGATTTTACCTGGTTAAATAAAGGCTAATAAAATAATAATAATAAGACAGGTTAAAATGTTGCTAAAACCATCACTTTTCTATCAGTCACAGTGACTTTTCAAAACAAAAATATTACAGCAAAAATCATATGGGTTGATTGACATGTTTATTCTGTAAGCTAACTTCAATAGTTTGAAATTATTTTGACAGTTAATGCCAGTTATCCTGTCAACCTTTCACAAGACTTCAATTTGTTCATTGAAAGTATAAACACTTTTTACAGTAAACAAATGGTAAAACAGTACTAAACAATTCCATTTAAAAAAAAATTGGTGTCATTATTAACTTTCTGTCCAAGCTTGTATAATCTACTGCCTTGTTCAATTGTAAAAAATATTCTGTGCCTAAAATTCACATTTCTATCACAATTATCATACTGTAAACATGGTAAGCTAACTTCATTACAATTAATAGTCCTGTCAATAGCATGGAATTACAATTCAAATGTAGTTTTTTTGTAAGCCTTTCAAAAGAATTCAAAATATGAAAAATTAATGAAAATTAATTGAAGCCATCAGACACTTGAAAAGTGGCACATCACATCTCTAATGTAATCATTTGAACTTTTCAACAGAAATAGCACTGCAACTGGGTGTAACACATGGCACACTGACAAAGCTTAACCTATTGTGACTATAACAATCTACAAGGTTAATGTAGGTTGCTTCTCTTTCTCCCCCTCCATTTTTCTGCATTCTTTCGTATCTCAAGTTATCATTACGTATATGTATTGTTGCATTTAAACAACTGTATTGTTGATAATAAAGGTAAATTATTGGTATTGTTCAGTATCAATAGCGCTATTTCTATTGGTATTTGTATTGATCCATTTGTAGTGTAATAATGCTCATTGTCATTTCTGTATTATTTTTTATTTTTCGCTAACTGCTTATTTGCTATTACTTTTACCATCATATTTGTACATGTCATATTTGCTGATGTTGCTCTATTGTTGTTGTTGTTGTTGTTTGCTGTTGTTGTTTTTGTCTCTCTGTCTAATCCCCCTCTTGTCCCCACAATTTCCCCCTCTGTCTTCTTTTTTTTTCTCTTTCTATCCCCTCCTGCTCCGGCCCGGCTGCACTAAATGATAATATAAATACATTTAATAAAGTTAAATACAAATAAGGCAACAAGAGAAGTATCCTACACTTCTCTTTTGTAAAGTAAATCTGAACAGCCGACATGGGCATCTACATCTACTATATGATTTGCCTGAGAAGCTGGACAGGACACAAAAAAAAAAGAAAAAAAAAAAAGAAATAGCACTGCAAAAATATTAAGGACATACTTCTGTATTTTGGTAGTTATGCTGTCAACATTTAACAAGATTTCTTCAACTTGGACTTGAAAGCATGAATAGTATAAACACTTTTAACAGTATAACAGTACTAAACAATTCCAATAGATAACATTGGTGTCATTACCTTTTTGTGGCTAAAATCCAAATTTAGCAACGGCATTAGACTTGTGTTTTTTTGTCCCAACGTGGTCTTTTACATCGCTAATTCCTCCGTGTCCGATCGGAAAATCTTGTCTGCACAAGGTGCAATTCGCGTAGTTTTCACCCTTTTTGGAACGGATAATTATTCCCGGATAGGCTTTTGAATATTCTTCACGGAATGACTGCAGTTTTCTTTTCGGTTTAAGACTCGTTTGCCATTTTTCTCCGGCTGATTCCATGATCGTTCGCTCGTTTGGAAACAATGGGCAACAGGTGCCTCGTGCTTGGCAGCGGTGCTATAAATAGCCTCGCGCATGGCATTCGGAATGGCTCGATAGGAAGTTACGGGAAGCAGTGTCGATTGTCATTGTTGTTACGCGATTTCGTGAATAAAACTTAAAAAAAAAAAAAAATTAATTGATGAAAAACCGTATTTTTTATCACTGCAACCGTAACCCGGAATAGGTTGATGAAAACCGTACTAATTACGGGAAAACCGGAGTAGTTGGCAGGTATGTATATATATATATATATATATATATATATATACCGTATTTTCCGCACTATTAGCCGCACCTAAAAACCACAAATTTACTCAAAAGCTGACAGTGCGGCTTATAACCCGGTGCGCTTTATATATGGATTAATATTGAGATTCATTTTCATAAAGTTTCGGTCTCGCAACTACGGTAAACAGCCGCCATCTTTTTTCCCCGTAGAAGAGGAAGTGCTTCTTCTTCTACGCAAGCAACCGCCAAGGTAAGCACCCGCCCCCATAGAACAGGAAGCGCTTCTTCTTCTACTGTAAGCAACCACCCGCCCCGGTAGAAGAAGAAGAAGCGCGCGGATATTACGTTTCATTTCCTTTGTGTGTTTACATCTGTAAAAACCACAAAATGGCTCCTACTAAGCGACAGGTTTCCGGTTCATGAAAAGACGCAATCTCTCCATCCGCACACGGACTACTATTTCACAGCAACTGCCTAAAGACTTTCAAGAAAAGCTGGCTACTTTCCGTGCATATTGTAAAAACAAGATAGCTGAAAAAAAGATCCGGCCAGAGAACATTATCAACATGGACGAGGTTCCACTGACTTTTGATATTCCTGTGAACCGCACTGTGGATACAACGGGAGCACGTACGGTGAATATTCGCACCACAGGGAATGAGAAGTCATCCTTCACTGTGGTTCTAGCTTGCCATGCTAATGGCCAGAAACTTCCACCCATGGTGATATTCAAAAGGAAGACCTTGCCAAAAGAGACCTTTCCAGCCGGCGTCATCATAAAAGCTAACTCGAAGGGATGGATGAAGAAAAGATGAGCGAGTGGTTAAGGGAAGTTTACGCGAAGAGGCCGGGTGGCTTTTTTCACGCAGCTCCGTCCATGTTGATATACGACTCCATGCGCGCCCACATCACGCTGGTTTTTAATATATTATTAAAGTTTGACTGACCTATCTGACTGTTTTTTTGACATTCCTTTAGCGCAGTTAGATGCGGCTTATAACACGGGGCGGCTTATAGGTGGACAAAGTTTTGAAATATGCCGTTCATTGAAGGCGCGGCTTATAACCCAGGGCGCCTTATGGTGCGGAAAATACGGTATATCAACTATCAAGAGACAGAAACTCTTCATTTAACATAATGCCATTTTTTGCTGCCTCAACACAGCTCAATCAACACAGAAAAAGGTAAAGTGAAATAACAGACAGACAGGGCTTTGCTGTCCGTAACACACACACACACACACACACACACACCGCAAAATGAGCTAACATTACGCTAAAAGCGAATTAGCCTTCACCTCAAGCCAGGACTGCAAGCGAGCTGAGCTGCCTTTTATATTTCTAGAAGGTCAACGGGCTCATAGTGATGTTACTAGTAGTTGACTGGGAGGTGTTTATTATCATTTGGGGAGAGTCCGCTGCCTGATGCTTACCTGCTAAACGCTAAGCACTGACTATACTGGGGCGGTATAGCTCGGTTGGTAGAGCGGCCGTGCCAGCAACTTGAGGGTTGCAGGTTCGATCCCCGCTTCCGCCATCCTAGTCACTGCTGTCGTGTCCTTGGGCAAGACACTAGAGATGCGCGGTTTGCGGACACAACCGCGGAGTCCGTGGATTATCCGCGGATCGGGCGGTTGAAATAAAAAAAAAATTAGATTTTATCCGCGGGTCGGGCGGTTGAAATAAAAAAAAATTAGATTTTAAATAGATTCAGGCGGGTGGCAGTTAAACCAATTGGGAAATATATATACATAGTTAAATGTTGTTACCCACATACGAAAAACGAGCAGGCACCTGCAGCATATGCCACAACAGAAGAAAAAAAAAAAAAAGAGATGGACACTTTTACGGAGCGGAGAAAGGACGCCTCGCCGGGGTCCGGGACCGAGGCCCCTTCCCCCGAGAGGGCCCCACCGGGAGCCGTAGCTGAGGCGATCCGCGAGAAGGGCCCGACGCACGTCCAGGGTCACCACCGCGCCCACCGCACCGACACCCCGCCTCGTCCGCCTTCGCCGCGGCCGGCGTCACGCGCAGCAGGTAAGCAGCTTACCTGCCCGCCACACCCGTGGCCGGGGGATCGTAACAGGGGTCACTCCGCGCGCTCCGCCCGCGCAGCTTACCTGCCCGCCACCCCTGTTGCCGGGGGCGCGTAACAGGGGTCACTCCGCGCGCAGTGCGCTCACGAAAGGGGTGGGGCTCACCCTGGTTGATATAGACAGCAGGACGGTGGCCATGGAAGTCGGAACCCGCTAAGGAGTGTGTAACAACCCACCTGCCGAATCAACTAGCCCTGAAAATGGATGGCGCTGGAGCGTCGGGCCCATACCCGACCGTCGCCGGCAGCGAGACGCGCTTGGAGGTGCGCTCAGCGCGGCTCCCATATGATTGCGCACTGGTGTGCGTCTGGGTCGTGACAGCGTGGCACGCGAATGTCTGTGCTGCATTGGATCAGTCTCCTTTCTTTAACAGGCAAAAGCTTTATAACCTCACTAATGCCTTGCATCGTCTATATTAGATATATAACAACGGGCGGGTGCGGGCGGGTGCGGTTCTGATCAAATGTTAGATCGGGTGGATGGCGGATGGTTGATGACTTTCTGATGCGGTTGCGGATGAAATAATTGCCTATCCGCGCATCTCTACCGCGCACAGTGCGCTCACGAAAGGGGTGGGGCTCACCCTGGTGAGCCGAGTGGGCCACTTTTGGTAAGCAGAACTGGTGCTGCGGGATGAACCGAACGCCAGGTTAAGGCGCCCGATGCCGACGCTCATCAGACCCCAGAAAAGGTGTTGGTTGATATAGACAGCAGGACGGTGGCCATGGAAGTCGGAACCCGCTAAGGAGTGTGTAACAACCCACCTGCCGAATCAACTAGCCCTGAAAATGGATGGCGCTGGAGCGTCGGGCCCATACCCGGCCGTCGCCGGCAGCGAGAGCCGCGTGGGCTAGGCCGCGACGAGTAGGATGGCCGCCGCGGTGCGCGCTGAAGCCTCGGGCGCGAGCCCGGGTGGAGCCGCCGCGGGTGCGAGGGACATCGCACCTCCAGGCGCTTGGAGGTGCGCTCAGCGCGGCTCCCAGATGATTGCGCACTTGTGTGTGTCTGGGCCGTGACAGCGTGGCACGCATTGAATGTCTCTGCTACATTGGATCAGTCTCCTTTCTTTAACAGGCAAAAGCTTTATAACCTCACTAATGCCTTGCATCGTCTATATTAGATATATAACAACGAGCGGGTGCGGTGTTGATTAAATGTTAATTCGGGTGGATGCGGATGGTTGACGACTTTTGTGATGCGGTTGCGGATGAAATAATTGCCTATCCGCGCATCTCTACAAGACACTTTACCCACCTGCTCCCAGTGCCACCCACACTGGTTTAAATGTAACTTAGATATTGGGTTTCGCTATGTAAAGCGCTTTGAGTCACTAGAGAAAAGCGCTGTATAAATATAATTCACTTCACTTCACATGCACTCTGAATGCTCACTGCTGATTGGCTGTTACCGCTCTGTTTATAACCAATCAGATGGTTGTGTGGGTGGGACAATGCTGGGTGCTTTGTAGAGAACTGACAGAGACAGAGGCAGAAGAAAGCAGAGGCGGCTACTTAATATGTCCGTGTGGAAACTCGTTAGGTACACCTCCGAACCGAATCGAAACCCCCGTACCGAAACAGTTCAATACAAATACACGTACCGTTACACCCCTACTTTCTCTACATTTTTTGACACGATATACCCTCTCCTATGAACATATTTGTACTTTGCACAAAATCTTGTATAGTCTTACTTGTATAGAATATTGAAAGGTGACTAGTATATGTCTTGCTGTAAAGTAGTGATGGGTCCGGCAACACCGAAGCATCGGCGCATGCGTCGAGCTCATAGAGCAAAACCCTGTGTCGGTGCGCGTACCGCTTTTAGAAAGTCACGTGACCGATCATGAGCTGTTTTGGTCACGTGACCGATACGCCAACTGTGTCGCACTGATGCCTTCTCTGTGCCCTGTGAGCGTGTCTTTTCTACAGCCGGAGAAATAATAACTAAGAGAAATCGTCTAAAATGTAATACGTCGGAAAAACTTTTTTCTTTTTTTTTTATTATAAAAATGTGTAAAAAAATAAAATTAAAACAATTCCCAGTCCACAATCATCCACAACACGTTCTCTTAGATTTCCATGTTATGATACATGTTCACATTATTTATTGCCTGTATCTAAAAAAGATACAAATATATTTTTATTTAAATGAAGATATGAAATAATCCTAAATGAAATACAATGACTTGGTTTATATTATTGTATATACTAGGGCAGGGGTCACCAGAGGTGTGGACTCGAGTCACATGACTTGGACTCGAGTCAGACTCGAGTCATGAATTTGATGACTTTAGACTCGACTTGACAAAATGTAAAAAGACTTGCAACTCGACTTAGACTTTAACATCAATGACTTGTGACTTCACTTGGACTTGAGCCTTTTGAATTGACATGACTTGACATGACTTGCTACTTTCCCCAAAACCCAAAAATGAAAAAGTTATTCGGGAGCGCTCCGTATTTTTCATCGTGTACTTGTCTATCAGCGTTGCGTGTGTCAGCTGGTGTGCTCTCAGTACAACAGCCAATCAAATTACATCTACTTTGTTTTCATCACACAGCATTCATCCAATCAAATTGCAGGACAACCAACGAAGAAGACATGTCCAAACCACACGCCAGTGAACAAAAAATGATACCTAAAATAATTTTGTTTGGGTATAAAAATTACGAGGTTGTCAACACAAAACGGTTTGCAGTATGCAACACATGCGGTTCCAAAATGACTGATGGAGAGGCAACAACTTCCAACTTCGTCCGGCATTTGAAGTTGCACAAAGAACGGTAAGTTTTGAATGTAAGATAACGTTTATTGGCTAAGTAACGTGACTTTTATTTGCTGTGTAGTTAAATCAGTGAGGCTGTAAACTCACTGCTAACGTTATAACGTTATTGCAAACACGGGAATCTGTTGCAGTTCACTACCTTATTCATACTTTTTGTTCAGTGATTTTTTTTAAGCAAGGTTACGTTAGTCAATATATCACACGTAACGTTAGACGGCGGTCAGCAGCACCGCGTATTTTAGCCACCTAAAAAAAGACAAAAATAGTCAAATAAAGGTCAGTTAAAATGTATACTATATTATGAATATGTGTACCGTTTTAGCTAGCTTTCTGACATACATGTTGGTTGTTTACCTCAGTGGTCCCCAACCACCGGGCCGCGGCCCGGTACTGGTCCGTGGATCGATTGGTATCGGGCCGCACAAGAAATAATTTTTTTTTCTTTTCTTTTTTTTAATTAAATCAACATAAAAAACACAAGATAAACTTACAAGTAGTGCACCAACCCAAAACAACTCTCTCCCCCCTTTTGTTCTGGGCATTGAACATGAAGACTCTTCCTTCACTGTTCCAAGTGGCCATGAGAGTCTTGGCAGTGCCTGCCTCCAGTGCTCCAGTGGAGCGAGTTTTCAGCCATGGTGGCATCATACTACGCCCCCATCGTGCACAAATGACTGACAGACTCTTGGCTAATTTGGTCTTTTGCAAATGCAATGCAGCATAGGGCCCTGACATATAAAAAGTACAACTTTTTTGTTATGTTCACGTATATGTCATGTTTTTTCAATGTTAACACTTTTGTACAAATAAGTACATTTGCACTTTATTTTTCAATGTGTTTGTTCTGTAAAGAAATGAGTTAATGTTTAAAATGACTGGTTAATAGTGCTATTATAAAGTGCAATGTCAGCACAATTTTCTTTCCTGCAATTTAAAATGCACTTGTTTTAATAAATAAATACAGCGTTTGAAAAGCATACACAATCTGTGTTAATATATTAGTCTGTGGTTAAAAGGACTTGAAAGGACTCGAAACTCAAAATGCAGGACTTAGGACTTGACTTGAGACTTTCCAGTCTTGACTTTGGACTTGACTCGGGGCTTGCCTGTCTTGACTTGGGACTTGACTCGGACTTGAGGGCAAAGACTTGAGACTTACTTGTGACTTGCAAAACAATGACTTGGTCCCACCTCTGGGGGTCACCAACGCGGTGCCCGCGGTCACCAGGTAGCCCGTAAGGACCAGATCAGTCGCCCGCTCGCCTGTTCTAAAAATAGCTCAAAGAGCAGCACTTACCAGTGAGCTGCCTCTATTTTTTAAATTGTATTTATTTACTAGCAAGCTGGTCTCGCTTTGCTCCACATTTTTAATTCTAAAAGAGACAAAACTCAAATAGAATTTGAAAATCCAAGAAAATATTTTAAAGACTTGGTCTTCACTTGGAATAAGCGGTAGAAAATGGATGGATGGATGGGTCTTCACTTGTTTAAATAAATTCATTTATTTTTTACTTTGCTTCTTATTACTTTTAGAAATACAATTTTAGAGAAAAAATACAACCTTAAAAATGATTTTAGGATTTTTAAACAAATATACCTTTTTACCTTTTAAATTTCTTCCTCTTCTTTCCTGACAATTTAAATCAATGTTCAAGTAAATGTATTTATTTTTTATTGTAAAGAATAATAAATATTTTAGCTTCTGGTTTTTCGACGAAGAATATTTGTGAAATATTTCTTCAAACTTACTATGATTAAAATTTTAAAAAATTATTCTGGCAAATCTAGAAAATCTGTAGAATCAAATTTAAATCTTATTTCAAAGTATTTTGAATTTCTTTTAAAATTGTTGTTCTGGAAAATCTAGAAGAAATACTGATTTGTCTTTGTTAGAAATATAGCTTGGTCCAATTTGTTAAATATTCTAACAAAGTGCAGATTGGATTTTAACCAATTTAAAACATGTCATCAAAATTCTAAAATGTATCTTAATCAGGAAAAATTACTAATGATGATCCATAAATTCTTTTTTTAATTATTTCAAAAAGATTCAAATTAGCTAGTTTTTCTCTTCTTTTTGTCGGTTGAATTTTGAATTTTAAAGAGTCGAAATTGAAGATAAACTATGTTTCAAAATGTTTTTCTTTTTTTTCTTCGTGTTTTCTCCTTTTTTAAACCGTTCAATTAAGTGTTTTTTTCATCATTTATTCTCTACAAAAACCTTCCGTAAAAGGAAAAAAAAATGTACGACGGAATGACAGACAGAGATACCCATTTTATTTATATATATAAATGTATTTATTTAGCTATTCTTGTTTAAATCACACTTACGTGTAACTTACAAATGACAATATATTTATTTATTTAAGTGTGTATCAAACTGGTAGCCCTTCGCATTAATCAGTACCCAAGAAGTAGTTTTTGGTTTCAAAAAGGTTGGTGACCCCTGTACTAGGGCATCAAATCAGTGTCAGTTGAGTCGGTCCATAGGTTGCCTGTAGGGATTTTTAATGTCCAGCAGATGTCAGTATTTAGTGACACAGTATCGACACAGTATCAATACAGTTTTGCAATGTGTCGAAACGCTTCATGACGCCTCATCAACCCATCACTACTGTAAAGTATGCACCTAGAGTACTTGCTTGCCCAGCGAATGTATACTTGTCTATTTGTTGTATGTTTAGAGAGCTAACAACTGCCGAAGACAAATTCCTTGTATGTGCAAGTATACTTTGCCAAAAAACCCTGATTCTGATAAATGCTACAGTTGAGCAGTGAATACAGTTTAACAAAAGCTCGAGGTGGCCCAAAGTTATGAAATGACACCTGTGAGCACTTGCCTGTGTGCATGCGAATGTGCTCTACGAGCCGTGCCGTTCCTCGGGTGGCGTAGTTGCAGTAGAGACACTTGAGCTTGCCATCAAACGTTCTCTCGAAACCATCCACCAAGACCCCTGAGCTGTCCTCCAGGGACATGTCCCCTGCAGGGTGATCCAGCCCATTTTGACTGTAGTCTGCAAATGTAGAGACCCAACGTTGTGTACTTTCAGTGTGTACAGTGGTGGTCAAAAGTGTACACTTGTAAAGAACATCATGTCATGGCTGTCTTGAGTTGCCAATCATTTCTACGACTCTTATTTTTTTGTGATTGGAGCACATACTTGTTGGTCACAAAAAACATTCATGAAGTTTGCTTCTTTTATGAATTTATTATGGGTCTACTGAAAATGTGAGGGTCAAAAGTATACATACAGCAATGTTAATATTTGCTTACATGTCCCTTGGCAAGTTTACCTGCAATAAGGCGCTTTTGGTAGCCATCCACAAGCTTCTGCTTGACCACTTGACCACAAAATTGGTGCAGTTCACCTAAATGTGTTGCTTTTCTGACATGGACTTGTTTCTTCAGCATTGTCCACACGTTTAAGTCGGGACTTTGAGAAGGCCGTTCTAAAACCTTCATTCTAGCCTGATTTAGCCATTCCTTTACCACTTTTGACGTGTGTTTGGGGGTCACTGTCCTGTTGGAACACCCAACTGTGCTGTTAGAATAATTATGTGTAAGTTATCACACAACTCTTATGCTTGAAGGCCGTTGCTATAGTTATTAGCTATTGTGCTCAAGTTGTACTTTTCTATCTGTGCAAGGACAAAACTTGTTATCAGTCACGGCACATGAGGGGTTGCCTCGCCGCGGATATTTTGTTTGTCTTAGCCCACTAACAGCCAAGGACTTCAAGGACCTCGACGAAGATAAGACGACAGCACGCAGACGAAGCAGAGACAAGGCAATCACAAGGCCCCAGCACATTTTGTCACATATTGTGCGTTGTTTTCATGAAATGTATGGCCACTCCTTTAAGATGCGGCCTCAGTGATGTAATCAGGGACCTCCCACATGGGGGCGGCATGGCGTAGTGGGTAGAGCAACCGTGCCAGAAACCTGAGGGTTGAAGGTTCGCTCCCCGCCTCTTACCATCCAAAAAATCGCTGCCGTTGTGTCCTTGGGCGGGACACTTCACCCTTTGCCCCCGGTGCCACTCACACCGGTGAATTGAATGATAGGTGGTGGTCGGAGGGGCCGTCGGCGCAAATTGCAGCCACGCTTCCGTCAGTCTACCCCAGGGCAGCTGTGGCTATGAAAGTAGCTTACCATCACCAGGTGTGAATGATTGATGGGTTCTACATGTAAAGCGACTTTGGGTACTTAGAAAAGCGCTATATAAATCCCAGTTATTAGGGCCCGCAATGGCCCATTGCAAAAGGACTCCCGAAGGGAGTCCTTATGCAATGGGACATAAGGACCTATTGTTATTATAAGGTTTTATTATTCTTTCTTTCTTTCTTCTTCCGCCGCCTCTTTGAGCACTAATTTGACCCACTTAACATGCTTCAAAACTCACCATATTTGACCCACACATCAGGACCTGCGAAAATTGCCTTTTAATAAAAAAAAAACGATCCCCAAAACTCAAAATTGCGCTCTAGCGCCCCCTAGGAAGAAGAAAAAACTACGCTGCCTGTAACTCCCACTAGGAAGGTCGGAGAGACGAGAAACAAAAACCTTTATGTAGGTCTGACTTAGATCTACATTTCATAATTGTATATCCTCGGGCTAAAATCAACAGGAAGTTGGCAATTCCCCCTTCAAGACAAAAAAGTACTAAAAACAGTCACTTTTGCCTCTTTGAGCTGTAATTTGACCCCCTTAACACGCTTCAAAACTCACCGAACTCAACGCACACATCAGGACTGGCAGAAATTGCGATCTAATGAAAAAACCTAACCCCAAATCTAAAAATTGTGCTCTACAGCAATTTTTTAATAAAACGCACAAAAAACTGCTCCTCGGATGAAAAATATGACAAAAATGCCTGTAACTCCCACTGGGAAGGTCGGAGAGACATGAAACGAAAACCTCTCCGTAGGTCTCACTTAGACCTACATTTCATAAATTGACAACCCCCAGCAAAAATCAACAGGAAGTTTGCTATTCCCCCTTCAACACAACATTTTTGTAAAAACCCGTCACCTTTCTTCAAACATTATCTCCTCTGAGCGCGTTTGTTGTTTCGGCTTCAAACTAACACAGGAGAGAGATTGAACCCTTCTGATTAAAAGTTGGTGAAAGAGTTGTGATACCTGCTCCGGTTTTGATTTTATGACCCTTCAAAGAACCTCTGCGCTGATGCTGCTGTTTTTTTAAGATGGCTGCTTAAAAGCAGGCAGCACCAGCGTGCCCACACAATGCAGACAAGGTAGGTACACTAAACAAAAGTATTGGGACAATTCGGACTAAAAGTAGACAAAAGTATTGGGACACTTATGACTACCTCTGGACAAAAGTATTGGGACACCTACACTGGACAAAAGTATTGGGACACTTACGACTACAACTTGACCAAAGTATTGGGACACTTGGGACTAAAACTGGACAAAAGTATTGGGACACTTAGGACTACCCCTTGACAAAAGTATTGGGACACTTACACTGGACAAAAGTATTGGGACACTTAGGACTAAAACTGGACAAAACTTTTGGGACACTTAGGACCAGAAATTGACTAAAGTATTGGGACACTTAGGACTACAACTTGACATAAGTATTGAGCCACTTGGGACTAAAACTGGACAAAAGTATTGGGACACTTAGGACTACAACTTGACAAAAGTATTGGGCCACTTGGACTAAAACTTGACAAAAGTATTGGGACACTTGACTACAACTTGACATAAGTATTGGGACACTTCGGATTACCACTGGACAAAAGTATTGGGACACTTAGGACTAAAACTGGACAAAAGTATTGGGACACTTCGCACTAAAAGTAGACTAAAGTATTGGGACACTTAGGACTACCACTGGACACAAGTATTGGGACACTTACACTGGACAAAAGTATTGGTACACTTAGGACTAGCACCTGCCAAATACGCGGGCCCGACCAACGCTGCTTGCAGCTTTAATTATTATTATTATTATAAATAGAGGAGCACGTGGGCTGGACTTTAGAGCGTAGGTTGTTTCTGTAACTCGAGTACAGCCCAAAACGTCTCTCCCCGTTTGGCTAAATTGAACTCTGTCTCTGCATGATCCCTTGCTTCTTGTCTGTTTAACCTTCGTCTTGTGTTAGTGTCGGTACCGACCCGTTTTAGTTTTTAAATGCATAAAAGAACCACATGAATTTATTTTTTTGCATCAAGGCTTTTTGACTTTGTCAGGAACCTCGATTTCAACAAAATAAAACAGTTTTTGTTTTTTTTCACTAAATTATAAAATGTTCTGGTTGAAATTATGACCTTGGTGTTGTTAGGCCCGGTTTCGACCCAGTTATAAAAACAAGATTATAAAGCAATAATTAGAGCCAAAACTGAACACACTGACAGCCAGCTCCTCTCCCAATCATGTGAGCTTTAGGGGATTCTCATTTTACCTTGTTATCCAGTACAAAAACAAACACAGACGGGCATGTCCAGACATGTGAGGTCAATTCAGTATAGAGTTGGTGCACATCTCCAATTTGCAGCATGCAAAAATTAAAAAAAGATTTACAGTGAGAGAAATTCTGGATAATATTTTTGGTGAAAATGAGGGCGAGGACACAGAGCAGCATAGTGATACGGATGAACGGGTTTCTGAGGAGGAGGATCATCCAGAAGACACAGACACATCTGATGAGTCTGATGAGGAGGTCATACCAAAGACTATAAAAATGGGAGCCATTACCTCCCTGCTTGGCACTCAGCATCAAGGCTTGGAATTAAAGTAGCAATGATTGTCACACACACACACTAGGTGTGGCGAAATTATTCTCTGCATTTGACCCATCACCCTTGATCACCCCCTGGGAGGTGAGGGGAGCAGTGGGCAGCAGCGGTGGCCATGCCCGGGAATCATTTTTGGTGATTTAACCCCCAATTCCAACCCTTGATGCTGAGTGCCAAGCAGGGAGGTAATGGCTCCCATTTTTATAGTCTTTGGTATGACTCGGCCGGGGTTTGAACTCAACCACTAGGCCACTGAGTAGGTCTGGGGGTTAAATCACCAAAAATGATTCCCGGGCGTGGCACCGCTGCTGCCCACTGCTCCCCTCACCTCCCAGGGGGTGATCAAGGGGATGGGTCAAATGCAGAGGACAAATTTCACCACACCTAGTGTGCGTGTGACTATCATTGCTACTTTAACTTTAACTTAACTTGATTTGCTGTTGTTTGCTTGACCTTGCAAATCTATATTTTGTGTTATGACTTGTTCTGCTTTTCATTGAAAAAAAATACGAAATTGACCCGTAACACCATAGATGTTACTTTAGTTAAAATTATTAAAATGAAAAAATAAATAAAACAAATTTATTTAAGAGATGTGTTCTAATACCCCTCAGTAATAGTCAGGTAACACCACAACCTTTTATTTATTTATACGATTCTCTTGAGGTTACCGTATTTTCCGCACTATTAGCCGCACCTAAAAACCACAAATTTACTCAAAAGCTGACAGTGCGGCTTTTAACCCGGTGCGCTTTATATATGGATAAATATTACGATTCATTTTCATAAAATTTCGGTCTCGTAACTACGGTAAACAGCCGCCATCTTTTTTCCCGGTAGAACAGGAAGCGCTTCTTCTTCTACGCAAGCAACCGCCAAGGTAAGCACCCGCCCCCATAGAACAGGAAGCGCTTCTTCTTCTACTGTAAGCAACCACCCGCCCGCGTAGAAGAAGAAAAAGCGCGCGGATATCACCGTACGTTTCATTTCCTTTGTGTGTTTACATCTGTAAAGACCACAAAATGGCTCCTACCAAGCGTCAGGGATCCGGTTCATGAAAAGACGCAATCTCTCCATCCGCACACGGATTACTATTTCACAGCAACTGATATTCCTGTGAACCGCACTGTGGATACAACGGGAGCACGTACGGTGAATATTCGCACCACAGGGAATGAGAAGTCATCCTTCACTGTGGTTCTAGCTTGCCATGCTAATGGCCAGAAACTTCCACCCATGGTGATATTCAAAAGGAAGACCTTGCCAAAAGAGACCTTTCCAGCCGGCGTCATCATAAAAGCTAACTCGAAGGGATGGATGGATGAAGAAAAGATGAGCGAGTGGTTAAGGTAAGTTTAAGTTTACGCGAAGAGGCCGGGTGGCTTTTTTCACGCAGCTCTGTCCATGTTGATATACGTATGTTTGTGATTGCACATTTGCGTACATTTTGGGAGTGAACAGAGTTGTTAGAACGCTGGTTTTTAATATATTATTAAAGTTTGACTGACCTATCTGACTGTTTTTTTGACATTCCTTTAGCGCAGTTAGATGCGGCTTATAACACGGCGCGGCTTATAGGTGGACAAAGTTTTGAAATATGCCGTTCATTGAAGGCGCGGCTTATAACCCAGGGCGCCTTATGGTGCGGAAAATACGGTATTTACACATATATACACACACATAACACTCATCTACTCATTGTTGAGTTAAGGGTTGAATTGTCCATCCTTGTTCTATTCTCTGTCACTATTTCAGAACACACACATTATACCAATATACATTATAAAATCAATAAGAAAACGGGAGCTCTAATTTGGGAGTCTGAATTAGGATCAGAAGTTCCTATATAAACATTGCGCACTCACGTCGCAAGTTTTGAAATATGCCGTTCATTGAAGGCGCGGCTTTTAACCCAGGGCGCCTTATGGTGCGGAAAATACGGTAATTTTACAATTTTTTTTAATTGAAATGGAGGGGTATACTGACAAAAAAAGGGCCCAATGGCCCACACCAAAAATATTAAAACCAAAATTTTCATGGATAAGGAAGCCTAACAAGGTAACCAAGAGATGAGAAACAAATTGGATGATAGATAATTGTTTTTAAGTGTATTTTATAGCTGATTTAAGACATGGGTCAAAACCGACCCGTTAACATAAGAGATGGTAACAGAAAGCTAACACAAGAGGAAGGTTAAAAAAAATAAAAATTGTCGAAATGATTAGAACCTCAAGACAGCCATGACATGATGTTCTTTACAAGTGTATGTAGACTTTTGACCACCGCTGTATATCCAGGAGTACATAGCATGGAGAGTAGATGGAAATGTGAACATTACCAGCAGGTACTTCGTCCACCTCTTTGACCCCGCTGACCGAGCCTGATATCATGTTGACATGCTGGGTCTGCTGGCTTAGATATTCCTGGAAATCCTTCACGAAGTCCAATGTGTCTGGCTTTTCCTCGCCCATTGGAAGAAAGGGATGGATGTATCCTGCTGCAAATACATTGTGATGAGTACACTGAAGGGATGGATGAGTGCACTGAAGGGATGGATGAGTATACTGAAGGGATGGATGAGTATACTGAAGGGATGGATGAGTATACTGAAGGGATGGATGAGTGTACTGAAGGGATGGATGAGTATACTGAAGGGATGGATGTATCCTGCTGCAAATACATTGTGATGAGTACACTGAAGGGATGGATGCATCCTGCTGCAAATACATTATGATGAGTACACTAAAGGGATGGATGAGTATACTGAAGGGATGGATGAGTACACTGAAGGGATGGATGAGTATACTGAAGGGATGGATGAGTATACTGAAGCATACCTGCCAACTTTTGAAATCAGAAAAACCTAGTAGCCAGGGTCCAAGGGCCGCAGGCCCCGGTAGGTCCAGGACAAAGTCCTGGTGGGGGGTTCCTTCGCCCCCCCGACGCAAAATGATTGATTGCATTCAGACAGGTTAAAATGTTGCTAAAACCATCACTTTTCTATCAGTCACAGTGACTTTTCAAAACAAAAATATTACAGCAAAAATCATATGGATTGATTGACATGTTTATTCTGTAAGCTAAACTTCAATAGTTTGAAATTATTTTGACAGTTAATGCCAGTTATCCTGTCAACCTTTCACAAGACTTCAATTTGTTAATTGAAAGTATAAACACTTTTTACAGTAAACAAATGGTAAAACAGTACTAAACAATTCCATTAAAAAAAAATTGGTGTCATTGTTAACTTTCTGTCCAAGCTTGTATAATCTACTGCCTTGTTCAATTGTAAAAAATATTCTGTGCCTAAAATTCACATTTCTATCATAACTATCATACTGTAAACATGGTAAGCTAACTTCATTAAAATTAATAGTCCTGTCAATAGCATGGAATTACAATTCAAATGTAGTTTTTTTGTAAGCCTTTCAAAAGAATTCAAAATATGAAAAATTAATGAAAATGAATTGAAGCCATCAGACACTTGAAAAGTGGCACATCACATCTCTAATGTAATCATTTGAACTTTTCAACAGAAATAGCACTGCAAAAATATTAAGGACATACTTCTGTATTTTGGTAGTTATGCTGTCAACATTTAACAAGATTTCTTCAACTTGGACTTGAAAGCATAAATAGTATAAACACTTTTAACAGTATAACAGTACTAAACAATTCCAATAGATAACATTGGTGTCATTACCTTTTTGTTTGCTCAATTATTGCCTCCGTAAATAAAACTTCGGCATTTATCACATCCAAAGAATCTGTTTGGGCGACGAAAAAACGTTGAAAGTTTTCCACTTGTATCGCTAGCAACGGCATTAGACTTGTGTTTTTTTGTCCCAACGTGGTCTTTTACATCGCTAATTCCTCCGTGTCCGATCGAAAAATCTTGTCTGCACAAGGTGCAATTCGCGTAGTTTTCACCCTTTTTGGAACGGATAATTATTCCCGGATAGGCTTTTGAATATTCTTCACGGAATGACTGCAGTTTTCTTTTCGGTTTAAGACTCGTATGCGATTTTTCTTCCGGCTGATTCCACGCTCGTTCGCTCGTTTGGAAACAATGGCAACTGGTGCCTCGTGCTTGGCAGCGGTGCTATAAATAGCCTCGCGCATGGCATTCGGAATGGCTCGATAGGAAGTTACGGGAAGCAGTGTCGATTGTCATTGTTGTTACGCGATTTCGTGAATAAAACTTAAAAAAAAATTTTTTTTTTAATTAATGAAAAACCGTATTTTTTAGCACTGCAACCGTAACCCGGAATAGGTTGATGAAAACCGTACTAATCACGGGAAAACCGGAGTAGTTGGCAGGTATGCTGAAGGGATGGATGAGTACACTGAAGGGATGGATGAGTACACTGAAGGAATGGATGCATCCTGCTGCAAATACATTATGATGAGTACACTGAAGGGATGGATAAGTACACTGAAGGGATTGATGAGTACACTGAAGGGATGGATGAGTACACTGAAGGGATGGATGAGTATTCTGAAGGGATGGATGAGTATACTGAAGGGATGGATGAGTATACTGAAGGGATGGATGAGTATACTGAAGGGATGGATGTATCCTGCTGCAAATACATTATGATGAGTACACTGAAGGGATGGTTGTATCCAGCTGCAAATACATTATGATGAGTACACTGAAGGGATGGATGTATCCAGCTGCAAATACATTATGATGAGTACACTGAAGGGATGGATGTATCCAGCTGCAAATACATTATGATGAGTACACTGAAGGGATGGTTGTATCCAGCTGCAAATACATTATGATGAGTACACTGAAGGGATGGTTGTATCCTGCTGCAAATACATTATGATGAGTACACTGAAGGGATGGATGAGTATACTGAAGGGATGGATGAGCATACCGAAGGGATGGATGTATCCTGCTGCAAATACATTATGATGAGTACACTGAAGGGATGGATGAGTATACTGAAGGGATGGATGTATCCTGCTGCAAATACATTATGATGAGTACACTGAAGGGATGGATGTATCCAGCTGCAAATACATTATGATGAGTACACTGAAGGGATGGATGAGTGCACTGAAGATATGGATGAGTATACTGAAGGGATGGATGTATCCAGCTGCAAATACATTATGATGAGTACACTGAAGGGATGGATGTATCCAGCTGCAAATACATTATGATGAGTACACTGAAGGGATGGATGTATCCAGCTGCAAATACACTAGGATGAGTACACTGAAGGGATGGATGTATCCAGCTGCAAATACATTATGATGAGTACACTGAAGGGATGGATGAGTGCACTGAAGAGATGGATGAGTATACTGAAGGGATGGATGAGTATTCCGAAGGGATGGATGTATCCTGCTGCAAATACATTATGATGAGTGCACTGAAGGGATGGATGTATCCTGCTGCAAATACATTATGATGAGTACACTGAAGGGATGGATGAGTATACTGAAGGGATGGATGTATCCTGCTGCAAATACATTATGATGAGTGCACTGAAGGGATGGATGTATCCTGCTGCAAATACATTATGATGAGTACACTGAAGGGATGGATGAGTATACTGAAGGGATGGATGTATCCTGCTGCAAATACATTATGATGAGTACACTGAAGGGATGGATGTATCCAGCTGTAAATACATTATGATGAGTACACTGAAGGGATGGATGTATCCAGCTGCAAATACATTATGATGAGTACACTGAAGAGATGGATGAGTGCACTGAAGAGATGGATGAGTATACTGAAGGGATGGATGAGTATACCGAAGGGATGATGTATCCTGCTGCAAATACATTATGATGAGTACACTGAAGGGATGGATGAGTATACTGAAGGGATGGATGTATCCTGCTGCAAATACATTATGATGAGTACACTGAAGGGATGGATGTATCCAGCTGTAAATACATTATGATGAGTACACTGAAGGGATGGATGTATCCAGCTGCAAATACATTATGATGAGTACACTGAAGAGATGGATGAGTGCACTGAAGAGATGAATGAGTATACTGAAGGGATGGATGAGTATACCGAAGGGATGGATGTATCCTGCTGCAAATACATTATGATGAGTGCACTGAAGGGATGGATGAGTATACTGAAGGGGTGGATGAGTATACTGAAGGGATAGATGAGTATACTGAAGGGATGGATGAGTATACTGAAGGGATAGATGAGTATACTGAAGGGATAGATGAGTGCACTGAAGCAAGTAACACTTGGAAGTAAACAAAGTCACAATTGGCAAACAGAGTTGCTAGAAAGACGTCAAGCAGTGCCGGTAGAAGCATATTCTTCACTTACATCTTCAAAAAGGAAACTCTGTACGTGTTGTTGTCCAGACACGCTGCAAACAACCTTTTAAAAGAAGCCAGTCAGAGCTAAAAAGTCCATTGTCATCGCTACGTTAGCTTCACGGCTAACCTTAGCTGGGGGATAAAAGCATATTCCGTCCGGTTTCTACTCGACAACGCCATTATTGTCTTTCTTCTTTTTTGTCCTTTAATGTCCAAGTGTACGTTGGTGGTTGTTCCCAAGGAAAAAGACGAGATGAGACAGGCTGCTAAATCAAAACAACTCGTCAGGCTGGTGGGGTGGAAGTTCACGGCGTGTGCATCGACAGGAGATGTCCAACCGTCAAACAAGGGTCAGCAAAAATAGGTTCCTACTACCAAATCGGTCATTTAAATCAGTGTTTTTTTTTAACCTTTTTTGAGCCAAGGCACATTTTTTGCGTTGAAAAAATCCGGAGGCACACCACCAGCAGAAATCATTAAACAATGAAACTCAGTTTATAGTAAAAAGTCGTTGTCGCAATTGTTAATTATGACTTTAAACCAGGGGTGGGCAATTAATTCACCCCTGGTTTAAAGTCAGGGGTGAATTAATTGTGAATTCAATCACATTTTGCTCAAAATATTTTTGATATACCATAACATAAATAATAATAATAATAATAATAATAATAATTTCATTTAACCTAACTTAAATTTATACAAAAGCAGATTGCATACTTGCCAACCTTGAGACCTCCGATTTCGGGAGGGGGGGGCGTGGTTGGGGGCGTGGTTAAGAGGGGAGGAGTATATTTACTGCTATAATTCACTAAGTCAAGTATTTCATATTATATATATATATATATATATATATATATATATATATATATATATATATATATATATATATATATATGTATATATGTATATATATATATATACAAGTAATACTTGACTTTCAGTGAATTCTAGCTATAAATATATATTTATTTTATTATATATATATATATATATATATATATATATATATATATATATATATATATATATATATATATGTATATATGTATATATATATATATATATATATACAAGTAATACTTGACTTTCAGTGAATTCTAGCTATAAATATATATTTATTTTATTATATATATATATATATATATATATATACAAGTAATACTTGACTTTCAGTGAATTCTAGCTATAAATATATATTTATTTTATTATATATATATATATATATATATATATATATATATATATATATATATATATATATACAAACATACATACATATATATATATATATATATATATATATATATATATATATATATATATATATATATATATATATATATATATATATACATATATATATATATAAAATAAATACTTGAATTTCAGTGTTCATTTATTTACACATATACACACAGATAACACTCATCTACTCATTGTTGAATTGTCCATCCTTGTTCTATTCTCTGTAACTATTTTTCTAACCATGCTGATGATGCATTGATGTGTGGCACGCACAAAAGTGCTTTCATCAAATGCACTAGATGGCAGTATTGTCCTGTTTAAGAGTGTCACAACATTGCTGTTTACGGCAGACGGACTGCTTTACGGTAGACGTGACTGCTGTTGTTGTGTGCTGTTGCCGCGGAGGAGGTTAATGAAACTGCCTAACAATAAACCCACATAAGAAACCAAGAACTCGCCCTCTATCATTCTACAGTTATAACGTGATTGGGCAGGTACGCTGTTTATTTTGTAGGAAAGCGGACTGTCCGCTTGAATTTCGGGAGATTTTCGGGAGAAAATTTGTCCCGGGAGGTTTTCGGGAGAGGTGCTGAATTTCGGGAGTCTCCCGGAAAATCCGGGAGGGTTGGCAAGTGTTGCAGATTGCTTTTGATGGTTTTATTTTTAACACTGTCTTACACAACACTTCCTGATGTATAATACAATGCAAAAAAAATGACAATTTCTCAAACATTTTTCCCCGTCAGATTTGGACAACATCTGTTCTCACACCTGCCAGCTTGTCCCATTTCAGTCCTAACATGTCCAAACACGCATTTACCTCTGTGAACAAGTCACTACCTGTGGTTGTCCCTTTTAATTGACTGCATGGCTGCCAGCTCCTGCGTGATTTGAAAGTCTGCAGTTATCCCACGTAAGAAGATGAGCAGCTGGGCGGCGTCACGTACATCGCAGCTCTCATCCAAAGCCAGCGAAAAACAGTCAAAGTCGGCCGTTCTGTTCTTCAGCTGAAGCTCCAAGTTTCCAGCGATGGTCTCAACCTGCTTCGTTACAGTGCGTCGGGAGAGTGACACGTTCTCAAATGCGCCCCTCTTTTCCGAGGCATATCAACGCAACAGAGTCCAATAAGCACTCCTTAATAAACTCTCCGTTCAGAAAACGCCTTACTTTTTCTGGCGATTTTGTGAGAAATGACGAAACTTGTCCTCACAGCTGCATCTCTGAGGGTGTGAAATTTGGCAAAAAGTCCTTGTTGGGTTTGCAGTTTTACCACCAACGCATCAGCCTTCCTTGGGCGCGCTTCATCAGACAGATTGCGGTATTTTTCCTCGTGCTTCGTGGTGTAGTGGCCATTCAAATGATATTCTTTAAACACAGCAATCAGACATTATGTTATAACCACTAATTAGCAAACGGATCCATGCACTTCCCTGACAACATTAGACACTTCAAGTTGCACGGCGTGCAATTACGTGCAAGTGGCAAATGAGGCGCGACACTTTTTAAGCAAAAATGAAGTACGCCGACTCATTCATGTTTTATCGCGGTCAATAATTTAGTGCTCGGCAAAGATCACGTTGCTCTATTAATGTCAAAGTTGAAGGAAAACCACCAGAGGAGAAGATAATAAATGGCCAAGTTGAGCGAGGCTCACTGTATCCCTTTACTGCATTTACAACCACATCAGTAATGTCAACCTGTCAGAGTAACATGAGGCGCTTGATCATGCATCACCTCCACAATATCTTACATACTACACCATTCTTCTTCAGGACAGTCCAGTCCATAGTGGATCTAACATAATAGTGAGAGAGTCCAGTCCATAGTGGATCTAACATAATAGAGAGAGTCTAGTCCATAGTGGATCTAACATAATAGTGTGAGAGTCCAGTCCATAGTGGATCTAACATAATAGTGAGAGTCCAGTCCATAGTGGATCTAACATAATAGTGTGAGAGTCCAGTCCATAGTTGATCTAACATAATAGTGTGAGTCCAGTCCATAGTGGATCTAACATAATAGTGTGAGAGTCCAGTCCATAGTGGATGTAACATAATAGTGTGAGAGTCCAGTCCATAGTGGATGTAACATAATAGTGTGAGAGTCCAGTCCATAGTGGGTCTAACATAATAGTGTGAGAGTCCAGTCCATAGTGGATCTAACATAATAGTGTGAGAGTCCAGTCCATAGTGGATCTAACATAATAGTGAGAGTCCAGTCCATAGTGGATCTAACATAATAGTGAGAGTCCAGTCCATAGTGGATCTAACATAATAGTGAGAGTCCAGTCCATAGTGGGTCTAACATAATAGTGAGAGTCCAGTCCATAGTGGATCTAACATAATAGTGTGAGTCCAGTCCATAGTGGGTCTAATATAATAGTGAGAGTCCAGTCCATAGTGGATCTAACATAATAGTGAGAGTCCAGTCCATAGTGGATCTAACATAATAGTGAGAGTTCAGTCCATAGTGGATCTAACATAATAGTGAGAGTCCAGTCCATAGTGGGTCTAACATAATAGTGTGAGAGTCCAGTCCATAGTGGATCTAACATAATAGTGAGAGAGTCCAGTCCATAGTGGGTCTAACATAATAGTGTGAGAGTCCAGTCCATAGTGGATCTAACATAATAGTGTGAGAGTCCAGTCCATAGTGGATCTAACATAATAGTGAGAGTCCAGTCCATAGTGGATCTAACATAATAGTGTGAGAGTCCAGTCCATAGTGGATCTAACATAATAGTGTGAGAGTCCAGTCCATAGTGGATCTAACATAATAGTGTGAGAGTCCAGTCCATAGTGGATCTAACATAATAGTGTGAGTCCAGTCCATAGTGGATCTAACATAATAGTGAGAGTCCAGTCCATAGTGGATCTAACAGAGTCCAGTCCATAGTGGATCTAACATAATAGTGTAGGGACAAATAATCAAACAGTGATCTGGCTCTTAGTTGAACATTTTGAAAGGGTAGGTGCCTCTACATGCAGTTACCACATGCGTACACAAGGTGGTGTACATGCCTCAATGATAGGCCCACTTTTAAATTCCACATGACCCCCCCCAAAAAGCTTGATCAATTATGATCAATAATAGGCCAGAGATCATTACTATGCATATTTATGTTAGCTAGTGATCCCAGTCCCCAAGCATAGGACATTTACTAGAGCAGAAGACATCCAATTCCACCTCCTTCTAACAGCCTGTCCACACTTATTTTATTTTATCGCACTTTAATTATGCACAGGTTTCTACTGGGCCCGGATCCTGTTGAATAATTTACTCGCAGACAAAATGATTTGTCAGCAGCGAGGCACAGAGCGGGCGCTTCTTCCTGCGCTAATTTGGCTCAACATAGAGAATATGTGTGCAGACGGGCATAACGTACACATCGTGGTATTTGTAATTCAAATGTTTATTTACTCACCAGCAGTCTTAGCGGTGTGCACGTTTATTGGGAGTGAGGTGTCCAAACCTGAGGGCCCCACACTGAAAAATCAAAGAGTGCTGGGAGCATTTTGCAAGAGCAGTACAATATTTGTACATCTTTTTTTTTTAAAAGAAAACAAAAACCAGCCTGCATGTAAGCTTTGTGTTATAAGCGACAACATTCCATTTTTTTTCTCAATACCTGTTTTCTCTTTTACTCCATTCAAACGTTTTTTTTGCCGTTAAATAGCTTCGGGCCACACTTTGGACACACCTGGAGTATATTTTTATTTGCACATTTTATAAAATTGTAAAAAAAGAACACATACATTTGAAATAATATTATATTTGAGTGTGAATGTTTTTTTCTTTCTTTTTTTTCTTTATATTTTTTAGTGACAGATTACAACTACAGAAAACTACTACTGTAATTTATACCCACTATATACAGGTAAAAGCCAGTAAATTAGAATATTTTGAAAAACTTGATTTATTTCAGTAATTGCATTCAAAAGGTGTAACTTGTACATTATATTTATTCATTGCACACAGACTGATGCATTCAAATGTTTATTTCATTTAATTTTTATGATTTGAAGTGGCAACAAATGAAAATCCAAAATTCCGTGTGTCACAAAATTAGAATATTACTTAAGGCTAATACAAAAAAGGGATTTTTAGAAATGTTGGCCAACTGAAAAGTATGAAAATGAAAAATATGAGCATGTACAATACTCAATACTTGGTTGGAGCTCCTTTTGCCTCAATTACTGCGTTAATGCGGCGTGGCATGGAGTCGATGAGTTTCTGGCACTGCTCAGGTGTTATGAGAGCCCAGGTTGCTCTGATAGTGGCCTTCAACTCTTCTGCCTTTTTGGGTCTGGCATTCTGCATCTTCCTTTTCACAATACCCCACAGATTTTCTATGGGGCTAAGGTCAGGGGAGTTGGCGGGCCAATTTAGAACAGAAATACCATGGTCCGTAAACCAGGCACGGGTAGATTTTGCGCTGTGTGCAGGCGCCAAGTCCTGTTGGAACTTGAAATCTCCATCTCCATAGAGCAGGTCAGCAGCAGGAAGCATGAAGTGCTCTAAAACTTGCTGGTAGACGGCTGCGTTGACCCTGCATCTCAGGAAACAGAGTGGACCGACACCAGCAGATGACATGGCACCCCAAACCATCACCCAACCATGCAAATTTTGCATTTCCTTTGGAAATCGAGGTCCCAGAGTCTGGAGGAAGACAGGAGAGGCACAGGATCCACGTTGCCTGAAGTCTAGTGTAAAGTTTCCACCATCAGTGATGGTTTGGGGTGCCATGTCATCTGCTGGTGTCGGTCCACTCTGTTTCCTGAGATCCAGGGTCAACGCAGCCGTCTACCAGCAAGTTTTAGAGCACTTCATGCTTCCTGCTGCTGACCTGCTCTATGGAGATGGAGATTTCAAGTTCCAACAGGACTTGGCGCCTGCACACAGCGCAAAATCTACCCATGCCTGGTTTACGGACCATGGTATTTCTGTTCTAAATTGGCCCGCCAACTCCCCTGACCTTAGCCCCATAGAAAATCTGTGGGGTATTGTGAAAAGGAAGATGCAGAATGCCAGACCCAAAAACGCAGAAGAGTTGAAGGCCACTATCAGAGCAACCTGGGCTCTCATAACACCTGAGCAGTGCCAGAAACTCATCGACTCCATGCCACGCCGCATTAACGCAGTAATTGAGGCAAAAGGAGCTCCAACCAAGTATTGAGTATTGTACATGCTCATATTTTTCATTTTCATACTTTTCAGTTGGCCAACATTTCTAAAAATCCCTTTTTTGTATTAGCCTTAAGTAATATTCTAATTTTGTGACACACGGAATTTTGGATTTTCATTTGTTGCCACTTCAAATCATCAAAATTAAATGAAATAAACATTTGAATGCATCAGTCTGTGTGCAATGAATAAATATAATGTACAAGTTACACCTTTTGAATGCAATTACTGAAATAAATCAAGTTTTTCAAAATATTCTAATTTACTGGCTTTTACCTGTATTATTTGTATTTAAATATTTTTCATTGAAATAATTAAAATGTCAATTTCTATTATTAATGATTTGAATGTCTAATAATTGATTATCATAAAGTATTTCTATCTTTTAGCTATATCTGATCATTTTGATATTTAACTATTCCATTTTTTGTAGGACATTATATATCTTATATTTACATTATTAATATTAATAGTATGCCTTTTAAGGGTGGGGAAATAGAATAATAATAAACACTTCTACCACTGTAAAAATGTTAATCTTTCTTATTTATAATTTTCCTCTTCGTAAGTGTGATTTAATACAGTGTTTCCTGAACATATTTTTTGGTAGCTATTTATTTATTATATTTACATTATTAATAATAGTATGCCTTTCAGGGGTAGGAGCGATACAATGATAATAAACACTACTACTACAGTAAAAAGTTAGATATTTCTTACTTATAATTTTCCTTCCAGTAAGGCTGATTTAATACAATGTTTCTTAATCATATTTTTTGTAGCTATTAATTAATTTATTATATTTACATTATTAATAATAGTATACCTTTCATGGCTAAGAGCGATACAATAATAATAAAGACTACTACCACTGTAAAAATGTTTCTTAACCATATTTTTTTTAGCTATTTATGTATTTACATTATTAATAATAGTATACCTTTTAGGGGTAGGAGCAATACAATAATAATAATAATAAACACTACTATTACAGTGCATGTTTGAAATAGTGTGCGAGTCCGTCCATAGTGGATCTAACATAATATTGAGAGAGTCCAGTCCATAGTGGATCTAACATAATAGTGAGAGTCCAGTCCATAGTGGATCTAACATAATAGTGTGAGAGTCCAGTCCATAGTGGATCTAACATAATAGTGAGAGTCCAGTCCATAGTGGATCTAACATAATAGTGTGAGAGTCCAGTCCATAGTGGATCTAACATAATAGTGAGAGTCCAGTCCATAGTGGATCTAACATAATAGTGAGAGTCCAGTCCATAGTGGATCTAACATAATAGTGAGAGTCCAGTCCATAGTGGATCTAACATAATTAGTGAGAGTTCAGGCCATAGTGGGACCAGCAGGATATCATCTTGAGCGGACACAGGTCTGTTCCCAGAGCAGAAAAGAAACGGCAGATCAACTGGTCTAAAAGGGGGGTCTATTTAAAGGCTAGAGTATACAAATGAGTTTTAAAATGGGACTTAAATGCTACCCTATGGGTTAGGAATGGGATGGCACTTGTGAGTGGAGGCAGGTGGCCAAATACTTTTGGCAATATAGTGTATGAGAAACGATGAAAAATGCGCCCTATGGTCGGGAAAATACGGTATTGTAGTAATGAAAATGAATCCTGACACTTGCACAGAGACCACGGCAATGTTGTGACAGGGAATGACTTCCACTCGACTAAATCAAACTAGCTATTCCACAACTTGAAGTCGTCCCGATGACTCTCCAACTTGACATTTTCCACCAGGCGCCACGCCAAATGAAAGCCGGCGCGTGCTGGCCCGGCGACACCTGTCTCGCCGCGGGAGTGGCCTCAATCAAAATTGGAATTTAATTCCGAGTAGAAGACGTGGCGTCGTTTGTTTGGGGACGATTGTGTTCAAAAAAAGAAGAATCTTTCTACTCCCAGGGGAGTGCAGCCATAGTAACCACAGACGGCGGCCTCTTGGAGGGGCCAAGATTGTTTCTCCCTGGGACTCCACGTGGAGCGTTCTGGAAAAGAGCTGAGGTGGAGAGCGTTAGCATAAAGGAGGTATATATTAAGCTTTTCTTTCCTCTCACCACTTAATTTCCTCGCAGGCGCGCCTCGCCGCTTTGTCATCAATGTAATTGCCGCCTTTGATGAGAAGGCTATTATCTGGATCACACTTTACATGGGCAAACAACGCTGCCCCCTCTGCGTCCACCTCCACCTCCCATTTAACTCGGGCCCCGCCCCTCCCGCGCCCGCCACAATTATGCAGGGCACAAGTGGCTTTTCATGGAGCCGGCGTGTCCCTCTTGATTGGCGAGGCTCGCAGCCTGCGCCGCCCGGACAAAAGGGATAGATTAGATGCGATACAGGCGCACCAAAAACCCAATTTCCTTGATTAATTTCCTGAATGTCTCGCAGCTGAATTGTATCTCCCGTCCCACCAAAGACATACTTTTATCATTTGATGGCTGTGGCGTCTCAATGGACAGACGGACATTTTATCGACCTTAGTTTGACCGCAGCTGGCTCTTCCTTAAGGCGGGGGATAGGAACCACTTGAGTCATGCGGCAGAGGACAGGGTTTGTTTTTCATATTCGGCGGAACACACTTAAAGTCGGTCCCCATCCAAAATGCTGCTGCTCGAGTCCCGACTAGAATCAGTAAATATGACCATATTAGTCCAGTGTTCAGTAGGGGTGCGACGGTTTTGTAGATGCCACGGTATTTCGGTTTCAAACAGGGCTGCAACGATTAGCCAACATTTGTCCCCATCAATTATATTTGCCGACAATAGTAGCGACGTCATGAAGTTCTGTGCAGAATATGTTTTTACAGTCCAGTAAAACTGCTTCCGGGTAAACTTGTTATAAGCCCCGCCCACAAGCACCTGCCCTTCATGCTAAAACACTGCCATTATTTTGATAACTGTAACAAAAAAGAAGCGAACGCGGAAGGAAAAAAAAAATTGTAAAAAAGAGAAGCGAACATAAAAAAAAAAATCAATGAAAGAGTACAAAAATATGAAAATATGGCATAAAAAAAATCCCCCAAAATAATCACATTTTTTAATAAAAAAGAGAAGCGAACATAAAAAAAAAAATCAATGAAAGAGTACAAAAATATGAAAATATGGCATAAAAAAAATCCACCAAAATTATCAAATTTGATAATTTTGGTGGATTTTTTTTATGCCATATTTTCATATTTCTGTACACTTTCATTGATTTTTTTTATGTTCACTTCTCTTTTTTACACATTTTTTTTTCCTTCCGCGTTCGCTTCTTTTTGTTACAGTTATCAAAATAATGGCAGTGTTTTATCATGAAGGGCGGGTGCTTGTGGGCGGAGCTTATAACAAGTTTACCCGGAAGCAGTTTTACTGGACTGTAAAAACATATTCTGCACAGAACTTCATGACGTCACGACTATTGTCGGCAAATATAATCGACGGCGAAAAAATGTCGACTAATCGTTGCAGCCCTATTTGAAACCGAAATACCGTGGCATCTACAAAACCGTTGCACCCCTACTGAACACTGGTCATATTTCCTGATTCTAGTCGGGACTCGAGCTGGCTCTTTCTTAAGGCGGGGGATAGGAACCACTTGAGTCATGCGGCAGAGGACAGGATTTGTTTTTCATATTCAGCGGAACACACTTAAAGTCGGTCTCATCCAAAATTCTGCTGCTCGAGTCCCGACTAGAACCAGAAAATATGACCAGTGCTCAGTAGGTTTTGTAGATACCACGGTATTTCGGTTTCAAATAGGGCTGCTAAGATTAGTCGACATTTTTTCGCCGTCGATTATATTTGCCGACAATAGTCATGACGTCATGTCTTTACAGTCCAGTAAAGCTGCTTCCGGGTAAACTTGTTATAAGCCCCGCCCACAGGCACCCACCCTTCATGCTAAAACACTGCCATTATTTTGATAACTGTAAAAAAAGAAGCGAAAGCGGAAGGATAAAAAAAAAAATCGTAAAAAAGAGAAGCGAACATAAAAAAAAATCAATAAAAGAGTACAAAAATATGAAAATTTAGCATAAAAAAATCCACCAAAATGATGAAATGTTTTCATTATTTGTATTTATTTGTTGCCAAACCCTGTTTCAATACCAATACAACTTTTTCTACAATGTCAATTTTTTTTCCATACCAAATCTTACTGGCAGTGTTCTGGCTCCATAGCTAACACACAGACAAACAAACCCTGGCAGGAAAAAAAAAACCCGTCTGAATGGACAAACAGACATTTTATCGACCTTAGTTTGACCGCAACTGGCTCTTCCTTAAGGCAGGGGATAGGAACCACTTGAGTCATGCGGCAGAGGACAAGATTTCTTTTTCATTTTCAGCGGAACACACTTAAAGTCGGTCCCCATCCAAAATGCTGCTGCTCGAGTCCCGACTAGAATCAGGAAATATGACCAGTGCTCAGTAGGGGTGCAACGGTTTTGTAGATGCCACGGTATTTCGGTTTCAAATAGGGATGAAACGATTAGTCGACATTTTTTCGCCGTCGATTATATTTGCCGACAATAGTCGTGACGTCATGTTTGTACAGTCCAGTAAAACTGCTTCCGGGTAAACTTGTTATAAGCCCCGCCCACAGGCACCCACCCTCATGCAAAAAAACTGCCATTATTTTGATAACTGTAAAAAAGGAAGCGAAAGCGGAAGGATAAAAAAAAAATCGTAAAAAAGAGAAGCGAACATAAAAAAAATCAATAAAAGAGTACAAAAATATGAAAATTTAGCATGAAAAAATCCACCAAAATGATGAAATTTTTTCATTATTTGTATTTATTTGTTGCCAAAACCTGTTTCAATACCAATACAACTTTTTCTACAATGTCAATTTTTTTTTCCGATACCAAATCTAATGGCTCCATAGCTAACACACAGACAAACAAACTCTGGCAAGAAAAAAAAACGTCTCAATGGACAAACGGACATTTTATCGACCTTAGTTTGACCGCAGCTGGCTCTTCCTTAAGGCGGGGGATAGGAACCACTTGAGTCATGCGGCAGAGGACAGGATTTGTTTTT
Source organism: Nerophis lumbriciformis (assembly GCF_033978685.3). Lineage (NCBI taxonomy): Eukaryota > Metazoa > Chordata > Actinopteri > Syngnathiformes > Syngnathidae > Nerophis > Nerophis lumbriciformis. The sequence continues at coordinate 3,018,187 of NC_084549.2, forward strand.
CATATTCAGCGGAACACACTTAAAGTCGGTCCCCATCCAAAATGCTGCTGCTCGAGTCCTGACTAGAATCAGGAAATATGACCAGTGTTCAGTAGGGGTGCAACGGTTTTGCAGATGCCACGGTATTTCGGTTTCAAATAGGGCTGCAACGATTAGTCGATTTTTTTTCGCCGTCGATTATATTTGCCGACAATAGTCGTGACGTCATGTTTGTACAGTCCAGTAAAACTGCTTCCGGGTAAACTTGTTATAAGCCCCGCCCACAGGCACCCACCCTTCATGCTAAAACACTGCCATTATTTTGATAACTGTAAAAAAAGAAGCGAAAGCGGAAGGATAAAAAAAAATCGTAAAAAAGAGAAGCGAACATAAAAAAAAAATCAATAAAAGAGTACAAAAATATGAAAATTTAGCATGAAAAAATCCACCAAAATGATGAAATTTTTTCATTATTTGTATTTATTTGTTGCCAAAACCTGTTTCAATACCAATACAACTTTTTCTATAATGTCAATTTTTTTTTTGGATAGCAAATCTTACTGGCAGTGTTCTGGCTCCATAGCTAACACACAGACAAACAAACCCTGGCAAGTAAAAGAAAAAACGTCTGAATGGACAAACGAACATTTTATCGACCTTAGTTTGACCGCAGCTGGCTCTTCCTTAAGGCGGGGGATAGGAACCACTTGAGTCATGCGGCAGAGGACAGGATTTGTTTTTCATATTCAGCGGAACACACTTAAAGTCGGTCCCCATCCAAAATGCTGCTGCTCGAGTCCCGACTAGAATCAGGAAATATGACCAGTGTTCAGTAGGGGTGCAACGGTTTTGTAGATGCCACGGTATTTCGGTTTCAAATAGAGCTGCAACGATTAGTCGATTTTTTTTCGCCGTCGATTATATTTGCCGACAATAGTCGTGACGTCATGAAGTTCTGTGCAGAATATGTTTTTACATTCCAGTGAAACTGCTTCCGGGTAAACTTGTTATAAGCCCCGCCCACAGGCACCCGCCCTTCATGCTAAAACACTGCCATTATGTTGATACTGTAACAAAAAATGAAGCAAAAGCGGAAGGAAAAAAAAAATCATAAAAAAAGAGAAGCGAACATAAAAAAAAAATCAATGAAAGAGTGCAAAAATATGAAAATTTGGCATAAAAAAAATCCACCAAAATGATCATATTTTTTCATTATTTGTATTTAATTGTTGCCAGGGGCGTCACTAGCTTTTAAGGACAGGGGGGCTTAGCCCCGAGGAGATGCACAGGATGCGAGCGAACGTTACGCGCAAGCACAAAACTTCACAAACGGCTAACAAAAACTTAGAAATTATTCATTGTTATTATTATTATTTAAAAAAAAATGCACAGGACGAAATGAAATGCTCCCCGGGACGATGGCTTTTAACCATTTTTTTTCTTTTTCTTTTTATGTATTTATTCATTTTACATTTTATATTAAATGTCTTGGTTTTTCCTCCCTCTGAAAATCCTATGAAATGTTTAACAAGCCATCCTATAATAATACAACAGCTATTAATGTAACAATACAATAAAACAAATATATTTAATGATGTTTTTTTCATTATTTTAACAATGGACTAATGTATATTACTTTATATAAATTCTACAAGAAACACAAAACTTAAAAACTAAATTATTTACAATTGCACACACAAGGTTTCGTGCAGCTTCACTCATTGTAAAGGAAGATAATGTGCTTCGTACACCTGCAGGACCGCAAGCAAGGTCGCAGAGAAAATGCGGGCTGGAATTTGAGTGATGTGGGCATTTTCTATATGAACAAGTGGAATGGATTGGATACCGACGCACTAAAGGGGCTCTCTACCTTACGCTACGAAGTGAGGGGAAACTGAGTGAATAATAACAGGTTATATGATTATTTATTTAAACTCATATTCGGGCCACTTTATAATGACTATGTCGGCATGTATTTGTAAAAAAAACAAAAAACACCAAATTATTTAGGGGGGCTTAAGAATATTTTAGGGGGGCTTGAGCCCCCCTAAAATATGCCTAACAACGCCAATGATTGTTGCCGAAACCTGTTTCAATACCAATACAACTTTTTCAGTAAAACTGCTTCCGGGTAAACTTGTTGTAAGCCCCGCCCACAGGCACTCGCCCTTCATGCTAAAACACTGCCATTATTTTGATAACTGTAACAAAAAAAGAAGCGAAAGCGGAAGGAAAAAAAAAAATCATAAAAAAAGAGAAGCGAACATAAAAAAAAAATCAATAAAAGAGTACAAAAATATGAAAATTTAGCATAAAAAATCCACCAAAATGATGAAATTTTTTCATTATTTGTATTTATTTGTTGCCAAAACTTGTTTCTGTCAAGACTTGGTCCTGGGTGTTAGCTTTTCCGGGATGCAACGGAAAGTTGGCTCGGGCGAGACGGGAATGAAGGTACATGATTTATTTAATATATCAAAAAAAAGTACAAACGAAAAGCGCGCACAGTGGCGGAGAATAAACTATGAAACCAAAAGACTATAGCAAAAAAAGTACAAATGAAAAGCACGCACAGTGGCGGAGAACAAACTATGAAATCAAAAAGACTATAAACATGAAACAAAAACTTACTTTGGCATGGGACATGAAGCAGGATCTTAGAGGATGAAGAATGTACATAAGCATAAATGTGGAGGTCGTCAGAACGACAAACTGAAAAGAATGAACTTAAATACTATGGACATGATTAGTGAAAGCAGGTGCGTGACTCAAAACGTGAAACAGGTGCGTGACGTGACAGGTGAAAACTAATGGTTGCTATGGTGACAAAACAAAAGTGCACAAAAAGTCCAAAACCCAAAACGAACATGACCAAAACAAAAACATGATCACACAGACATGACCGTTTCAGTGCCAATACAACTTTTTCTACAATGTCAAAAAAATTTTTTTCCCATACCAAATCTTACTGGCAGTGTTCTGGCTCCATAGCTAACACACAGACAAACAAACCCTGGCAAGTAAAAGAAAAAACGTCTGAATGGACAAACGAACATTTTATCGACCTTAGTTTGACCGCAGCTGGCTCTTCCTTAAGGCGGGGGATAGGAACCACTTGAGTCATGCGGCAGAGGACAGGATTTGTTTTTCATATTCAGCGGAACACACTTAAAGTCGGTCCCCATCCAAAATGCTGCCGCTTGAGTCCCAACTAGAATCAGGAAATATGACCATATTAGTCCAGTGCTCAGTAGGGGTGCAACGGTTTTGTAGATGCCACGGTATTTCTGTTTCAAATAGGGCTGCAACGATTAGTCGACATTTGTCGCCATCAATTATATTTGCAGACAATAGTCGCCGGATAGTCGAACCTCGGATTCAGGAGGAACAGTGTGGTTTTTGTCCTGGTCGTGGAACTGTGGACCAGCTCTATACTCTCGGCAGGGTCCTTGAGGGTGCATGGGAGTTTGCCCAACCAGTCTACATGTGTTTTGTGGACTTGGAGAAGGCATTCAACCGTGTCCCTCGGGAAGTCCTGTGGGGAGTGCTCAGAGAGTACGGGGTATCGGACTGTCTGATTGTGGCAGTCCGCTCCCTGTATGATCAGTGCCAGAGCTTGGTCCGCATTGCCGGCAGTAAGTCGGACACGTTTCCAGTGAGGGTTGGACTCCGCCAAGGCTGCCCTTTGTCACCCATTCTGTTCATAACTTTTATGGACAGAATTTCTAGGCGCAGTCAAGGCGTTGAGGGGATCTGGTTTGGTGGCTGCAGGATTAGGTCTCTGCTTTTTGCAGATGATGTGGTCCTGATGGCTTCATCTGGCCAGGATCTTCAGCTCTCACTGGATCGGTTCGCAGCTGAGTGTGAAGCGACTGGGATGAGAATCAGCACCTCCAAGTTTGAGTCCATGGTTCTCGCCCGGAAAAGGGTGGAGTGCCAACTACGGGTTGGGGAGGAGATCTTGCCCCAAGTGGAGGAGTTCAAGTACCTCGGAGTCTTGTTCACGAGTGAGGGAAGAGTGGATCGTGAGATCGACAGGCGGATCGGTGCGGCGTCTTCAGTAATGCGGACGCTGTATGGATCCGTTGTGGTGAAGAAGGAGCTGAGCCGGAAGGCAAAGCTCTCAATTTACCGGTCGATCTACGTTCCCATCCTCACCTATGGTCATGAGCTTTGGGTTATGACCGAAAGGACAAGATCACGGGTACAAGCGGCCGAAATGGGTTTCCTCCGCCGGGTGGCGGGGCTCTCCCTTAGAGATAGGGTGAGAAGCTCTGTCATCCGGGGGGAGCTCAAAGTAAAGCCGCTGCTCCTCCACATGGAGAGGAGCCAGATGAGGTGGTTCGGGCATCTGGTCAGGATGCCACCCGAACGCCTCCGTAGGGAGGTGTTTAGGGCACGTCCGACCGGTAGGAGACCGCGGGGAAGACCCAGGACACGTTGGGAAGACTATGTCTCCCGGCTGGCCTGGGAACGCCTCGGGGTCCCACAGGAAGAGCTGGACGAAGTGGCTGGGGAGAGGGAAGTCTGGGCTTCCCTGCTTAGGCTGCTGCCCCCGCGACCCGACCGCGGATGAGCGGAAGAAGATGGATGGATGGATGGACAATAGTCGTGACGTCATGAAGTTCTGTGCAGAATATGATTTTACAATCCAGTAAAACTGCTTCCGGGTAAACTTGTTATAAGCCCCGCCCACAAGCACCCGCCCTTCATGCTAAAACACTGCCATTATTTTGATAACTGTAACAAAAAATAAGTGAAAGCGGAAGGAATAAAAAAATGGTAAAAAAGAGAAGCGAACATAAAAAAATCAATGAAAGTGTACAAAAATATGAAAATATGGCATAAAAAAAATCCCCCAAAATAATCAAATTTTTTAATAAAAAAGAGAAGCGAACATAAAAAAAAATCAATGAAAGAGTACAAAAATATGAAAATATGGCATAAAAAAAATCCACCAAAATTATCAAATTTGATAATTTTGGTGGATTTTTTTTATGCCATATTATTTTGGGGGATTTTTTTTATGCCATATTTTCATATTTTTGTACTCTTTCATTGATTTTTTTTATGTTCGCTTCTCTTTTTTACAAATTTTTTTTTCCTTCCACGTTCGCTTCTTTTTGTTACAGTTATCAAAATAATGGCAGTGTTTTATCATGAAGGGCGGGTGCTTGTGGGCGGAGCTTATAACAAGTTTACCCGGAAGCAGTTTTACTGGACTGTAAAAACATATTCTGCACAGAACTTCATGACGTCACGACTATTGTCGGCAAATATAATCGACGGCGAAAAAATGTTGACTAATCGTTGCAGCCCTATTTGAAACCGAAATACCGTGGCATCTACAAAACCGTTGCACCCCTACTGAACACTGGTCATATTTCCTGATTCTAGTCGGGACTCGAGCAGCAGCATTTTGGATGGGGACCGACTTTAAGTGTGTTCCGCTTAGGTTATATGATTATTTATTTAAACTCATATTCGGGCCACTTTATAATGACTATGTCGGCATGTATTTGTAAAAAAAACAAAAAACACCAAATTATTTAGGGGGGCTTAAGAATATTTTAGGGGGGCTTGAAATCGTAAAAAAGAGAAGCGAACATAAAAAAAAAAAATCAATGAAAGAGTACAAAAATATGAAAATATGGCATAAAAAAAATCCCCCAAAATGATCAAATTTTTTAATAAAAAAGAGAAGCGAACATAAAAAAAAATCAATGAAAGAGTACAAAAATATGAAAATATGGCATAAAAAAAATCCACCAAAATTATCAAATTTGATAATTTTGGTGGATTTTTTTTATGCCATATTATTTTGGGGGATTTTTTTTATGCCATATTTTCATATTTTTGTACTCTTTCATTGATTTTTTTTATGTTCGCTTCTCTTTTTTACAAATTTTTTTTTCCTTCCACGTTCGCTTCTTTTTGTTACAGTTATCAAAATAATGGCAGTGTTTTATCATGAAGGGCGGGTGCTTGTGGGCGGAGCTTATAACAAGTTTACCCGGAAGCAGTTTTACTGGACTGTAAAAACATATTCTGCACAGAACTTCATGACGTCACGACTATTGTCGGCAAATATAATCGACGGCGAAAAAATGTTGACTAATCGTTGCAGCCCTATTTGAAACAGAAATACCGTGGCATCTACAAAACCGTTGCACCCCTACTGAACACTGGTCATATTTCCTGATTCTAGTCGGGACTCGAGCAGCAGCATTTTGGATGGGGACCGACTTTAAGTGTGTTCCGCTTAGGTTATATGATTATTTATTTAAACTCATATTCGGGCCACTTTATAATGACTATGTCGGCATGTATTTGTAAAAAAAACAAAAAACACCAAATTATTTAGGGGGGCTTAAGAATATTTTAGGGGGGCTTGAAATCGTAAAAAAGAGAAGCGAACATAAAAAAAAAAAATCAATGAAAGAGTACAAAAATATGAAAATATGGCATAAAAAAAATCCCCCAAAATGATCAAATTTTTTAATAAAAAAGAGAAGCGAACATAAAAAAAAATCAATGAAAGAGTACAAAAATATGAAAATATGGCATAAAAAAAATCCACCAAAATTATCAAATTTGATAATTTTGGTGGATTTTTTTTATGCCATATTATTTTGGGGGATTTTTTTTATGCCATATTTTCATATTTTTGTACTCTTTCATTGATTTTTTTTATGTTCGCTTCTCTTTTTTACAAATTTTTTTTTCCTTCCACGTTCGCTTCTTTTTGTTACAGTTATCAAAATAATGGCAGTGTTTTATCATGAAGGGCGGGTGCTTGTGGGCGGAGCTTATAACAAGTTTACCCGGAAGCAGTTTTACTGGACTGTAAAAACATATTCTGCACAGAACTTCATGACGTCACGACTATTGTCGGCAAATATAATCGACGGCGAAAAAATGTTGACTAATCGTTGCAGCCCTATTTGAAACAGAAATACCGTGGCATCTACAAAACCGTTGCACCCCTACTGAACACTGGTCATATTTCCTGATTCTAGTCGGGACTCGAGCAGCAGCATTTTGGATGGGGACCGACTTTAAGTGTGTTCCGCTTAGGTTATATGATTATTTATTTAAACTCATATTCGGGCCACTTTATAATGACTATGTCGGCATGTATTTGTAAAAAAAACAAAAAACACCAAATTATTTAGGGGGGCTTAAGAATATTTTAGGGGGGCTTGAAATCGTAAAAAAGAGAAGCGAACATAAAAAAAAAAAATCAATGAAAGAGTACAAAAATATGAAAATATGGCATAAAAAAAATCCCCCAAAATGATCAAATTTTTTAATAAAAAAGAGAAGCGAACATAAAAAAAAATCAATGAAAGAGTACAAAAATATGAAAATATGGCATAAAAAAAATCCACCAAAATTATCAAATTTGATAATTTTGGTGGATTTTTTTTATGCCATATTATTTTGGGGGATTTTTTTTATGCCATATTTTCATATTTTTGTACTCTTTCATTGATTTTTTTTATGTTCGCTTCTCTTTTTTACAAATTTTTTTTTCCTTCCACGTTCGCTTCTTTTTGTTACAGTTATCAAAATAATGGCAGTGTTTTATCATGAAGGGCGGGTGCTTGTGGGCGGAGCTTATAACAAGTTTACCCGGAAGCAGTTTTACTGGACTGTAAAAACATATTCTGCACAGAACTTCATGACGTCACGACTATTGTCGGCAAATATAATCGACGGCGAAAAAATGTTGACTAATCGTTGCAGCCCTATTTGAAACAGAAATACCGTGGCATCTACAAAACCGTTGCACCCCTACTGAACACTGGTCATATTTCCTGATTCTAGTCGGGACTCGAGCAGCAGCATTTTGGATGGGGACCGACTTTAAGTGTGTTCCGCTTAGGTTATATGATTATTTATTTAAACTCATATTCGGGCCACTTTATAATGACTATGTCGGCATGTATTTGTAAAAAAAACAAAAAACACCAAATTATTTAGGGGGGCTTAAGAATATTTTAGGGGGGCTTGAAATCGTAAAAAAGAGAAGCGAACATAAAAAAAAAAAATCAATGAAAGAGTACAAAAATATGAAAATATGGCATAAAAAAAATCCCCCAAAATAATCAAATTTTTTAATAAAAAAGAGAAGCGAACATAAAAAAAAATCAATGAAAGAGTACAAAAATATGAAAATATGGCATAAAAAAAATCCACCAAAATTATCAAATTTGATAATTTTGGTGGATTTTTTTTATGCCATATTATTTTGGGGGATTTTTTTTATGCCATATTTTCATATTTTTGTACTCTTTCATTGATTTTTTTTATGTTCGCTTCTCTTTTTTACAAATTTTTTTTTCCTTCCACGTTCGCTTCTTTTTGTTACAGTTATCAAAATAATGGCAGTGTTTTATCATGAAGGGCGGGTGCTTGTGGGCGGAGCTTATAACAAGTTTACCCGGAAGCAGTTTTACTGGACTGTAAAAACATATTCTGCACAGAACTTCATGACGTCACGACTATTGTCGGCAAATATAATCGACGGCGAAAAAATGTTGACTAATCGTTGCAGCCCTATTTGAAACCGAAATACCGTGGCATCTACAAAACCGTTGCACCCCTACTGAACACTGGTCATATTTCCTGATTCTAGTCGGGACTCGAGCAGCAGCATTTTGGATGGGGACCGACTTTAAGTGTGTTCCGCTTAGGTTATATGATTATTTATTTAAACTCATATTCGGGCCACTTTATAATGACTATGTCGGCATGTATTTGTAAAAAAAACAAAAAACACCAAATTATTTAGGGGGGCTTAAGAATATTTTAGGGGGGCTTGAAATCGTAAAAAAGAGAAGCGAACATAAAAAAAAAAAATCAATGAAAGAGTACAAAAATATGAAAATATGGCATAAAAAAAATCCCCCAAAATAATCAAATTTTTTAATAAAAAAGAGAAGCGAACATAAAAAAAAATCAATGAAAGAGTACAAAAATATGAAAATATGGCATAAAAAAAATCCACCAAAATTATCAAATTTGATAATTTTGGTGGATTTTTTTTATGCCATATTATTTTGGGGGATTTTTTTTATGCCATATTTTCATATTTTTGTACTCTTTCATTGATTTTTTTTATGTTCGCTTCTCTTTTTTACAAATTTTTTTTTCCTTCCACGTTCGCTTCTTTTTGTTACAGTTATCAAAATAATGGCAGTGTTTTATCATGAAGGGCGGGTGCTTGTGGGCGGAGCTTATAACAAGTTTACCCGGAAGCAGTTTTACTGGACTGTAAAAACATATTCTGCACAGAACTTCATGACGTCACGACTATTGTCGGCAAATATAATCGACGGCGAAAAAATGTTGACTAATCGTTGCAGCCCTATTTGAAACCGAAATACCGTGGCATCTACAAAACCGTTGCACCCCTACTGAACACTGGTCATATTTCCTGATTCTAGTCGGGACTCGAGCAGCAGCATTTTGGATGGGGACCGACTTTAAGTGTGTTCCGCTTAGGTTATATGATTATTTATTTAAACTCATATTCGGGCCACTTTATATGTATTTGTAAAAAAAACAAAAAACACCAAATTATTTAGGGGGGCTTAAGAATATTTTAGGGGGGCTTGAAATCGTAAAAAAGAGAAGCGAACATAAAAAAAAAAAATCAATGAAAGAGTACAAAAATATGAAAATATGGCATAAAAAAAATCCCCCAAAATGATCAAATTTTTTAATAAAAAAGAGAAGCGAACATAAAAAAAAATCAATGAAAGAGTACAAAAATATGAAAATATGGCATAAAAAAAATCCACCAAAATTATCAAATTTGATAATTTTGGTGGATTTTTTTTATGCCATATTATTTTGGGGGATTTTTTTTATGCCATATTTTCATATTTTTGTACTCTTTCATTGATTTTTTTTATGTTCACTTCTCTTTTTTACAAATTTTTTTTTCCTTCCACGTTCGCTTCTTTTTGTTACAGTTATCAAAATAATGGCAGTGTTTTATCATGAAGGGCGGGTGCTTGTGGGCGGAGCTTATAACAAGTTTACCCGGAAGCAGTTTTACTGGACTGTAAAAACATATTCTGCACAGAACTTCATGACGTCACGACTATTGTCGGCAAATATAATCGACGGCGAAAAAATGTTGACTAATCGTTGCAGCCCTATTTGAAACAGAAATACCGTGGCATCTACAAAACCGTTGCACCCCTACTGAACACTGGTCATGTTTCCTGATTCTAGTCGGGACTCGAGCAGCAGCATTTTGGATGGGGACCGACTTTAAGTGTGTTCCGCTTAGGTTATATGATTATTTATTTAAACTCATATTCGGGCCACTTTATAATGACTATGTCGGCATGTATTTGTAAAAAAAACAAAAAACACCAAATTATTTAGGGGGGCTTAAGAATATTTTAGGGGGGCTTGAAATCGTAAAAAAGAGAAGCGAACATAAAAAAAAAAAATCAATGAAAGAGTACAAAAATATGAAAATATGGCATAAAAAAAATCCCCCAAAATAATCAAATTTTTTAATAAAAAAGAGAAGCGAACATAAAAAAAAATCAATGAAAGAGTACAAAAATATGAAAATATGGCATAAAAAAAATCCACCAAAATTATCAAATTTGATAATTTTGGTGGATTTTTTTTATGCCATATTATTTTGGGGGATTTTTTTTATGCCATATTTTCATATTTTTGTACTCTTTCATTGATTTTTTTTATGTTCGCTTCTCTTTTTTACAAATTTTTTTTTCCTTCCACGTTCGCTTCTTTTTGTTACAGTTATCAAAATAATGGCAGTGTTTTATCATGAAGGGCGGGTGCTTGTGGGCGGAGCTTATAACAAGTTTACCCGGAAGCAGTTTTACTGGACTGTAAAAACATATTCTGCACAGAACTTCATGACGTCACGACTATTGTCGGCAAATATAATCGACGGCGAAAAAATGTTGACTAATCGTTGCAGCCCTATTTGAAACCGAAATACCGTGGCATCTACAAAACCGTTGCACCCCTACTGAACACTGGTCATATTTCCTGATTCTAGTCGGGACTCGAGCAGCAGCATTTTGGATGGGGACCGACTTTAAGTGTGTTCCGCTTAGGTTATATGATTATTTATTTAAACTCATATTCGGGCCACTTTATAATGACTATGTCGGCATGTATTTGTAAAAAAAACAAAAAACACCAAATTATTTAGGGGGGCTTAAGAATATTTTAGGGGGGCTTGAAATCGTAAAAAAGAGACGCGAACATAAAAAAAATCAATGAAAGAGTACAAAAATATGAAAATTTGGCATAAAAAAATCCACCAAAATGATCATATTTTTTCATTATTTGTATTCATTTGTTGCCAAAACTTTTTTCAAAACCAATACAACTTTTTCTACAATGTAATTTTTTTTTCTTCGATACCAAATCTTACTGGAAGTGTTCTGGGTTTGTAAAAAAGTTTATTTCTCCTGGTCTTCTCGATAGCTCATAATTAGAGATGCTACCTCAGTAGAAGCATTTAAGTCCCATCTTAAAACTCATTTGTATACTCTAGCCTTTAAATAGACCCCCCTTTTAGACCAGTTGATCTGCCGTTTCTTTTCTTTTCTCCTCTGTTCCCCTCTTCCTTGTGGAGGGGGGGGCGGTGGCCATGGATGACGTGCTGGCTGTCCAGAGTCGGGACCCGGGGTGGACCGCTCGCCTGTGCATCGGCTGGGAACATCTCTGCGCTGCTGACCCGTCTCCGCTCGGGATGGTGTCCTGCTGGCCCCACTATGGACTGGACTCTTACTATTATGTTGGATCCACTATGGACTGGACTTTCACACTATTATGTTAGATCCACTATGGACTGGACTCTTACTATTATGTTGGATCCACTATGGACTGGACTCTCACACTATTATGTTAGATCCAATATGGACTGGACTCTTACTATTATGTTGGATCCACTATGGACTGGACTCTCACAATATTATGTTAGATCCACTATGGACTGGACTCTCTCACTATTATGTTAGATCCACTATGGACTGGACTCTTACTATTATGTTGGATCCACTATGGACTGGACTTTCACACTATTATGTTAGATCCACTATGGACTGGACTCTTACTATTATGTTGGATCCACTATGGACTGGACTCTCACACTATTATGTTAGATCCACTATGGACTGGACTCTCTCACTATTATGTTAGATCCACTATGGACTGGACTCTCTCACTATTATGTTAGATCCACTATGGACTGGACTCTCACTATTATGTTAGATCCACTATGGACTGGACTCTCACACTATTATGTTAGATCCACTATGAACTGGACTCTCACACTATTATGTTAGATCCACTATGGACTGGACACTCACAATATTATGTTAGATCCACTATGAACTGGACTCTCACACTATTATGTTAGATCCACTATGGACTGGACTCTTACTATTATGTTGGATCCACTATGGACTGGACTCTCACAATATTATGTTAGATCCACTATGGACTGGACTCTCTCACTATTATGTTAGATCCACTATGGACTGGACTCTTACTATTATGTTTGATCCACTATGGACTGGACTTTCACACTATTATGTTAGATCCACTATGGACTGGACTCTTACTATTATGTTGGATCCACTATGGACTGGACTCTCACACTATTATGTTAGATCCACTATGGACTGGACTCTCTCACTATTATGTTAGATCCACTATGGACTGGACTCTCTCACTATTATGTTAGATCCACTATGGACTGGACTCTCACGATTATGTTAGATCCACTATGGACTGGACTCTCACACTATTATGTTAGATCCACTATGAACTGGACTCTCACACTATTATGTTAGATCCACTATGGACTGGACACTCACAATATTATGTTAGATCCACTATGAACTGGACTCTCACACTATTATGTTAGATCCACTATGGACTGGACTCTTACTATTATGTTGGATCCACTATGGACTGGACTCTCACAATATTATGTTAGATCCACTATGGACTGGACTCTCTCACTATTATGTTAGATCCACTATGGACTGGACTCTTACTATTATGTTGGATCCACTATGGACTGGACTCTTACTATTATGTTAGATCCACTATGGACTGGACTCTCTCACTATTATGTTAGATCCACTATGGACTGGACTCTTACTATTATGTTGGATCCACTATGGACTGGACTCTCACACTATTATGTTAGATCCACTATGGACTGGACTCTCTCACTATTATGTTAGATCCACTATGGACTGGACTCTTACTATTATGTTGGATCCACTATGGACTGGACTCTCACAATATTATGTTAGATCCACTATGAACTGGACTCTCACACTATTATGTTAGATCCACTATGGACTGGACTCTTACTATTATGTTAGATCCACTATGGACTAGACTCTCACATTATTATGCTAGATCCACTATGGACTGGACTCTCACAATATTATGTTAGATCCACTATGGACTGGACTCTCACACTATTATGTTAGATCCACTATGGACTGGACTCTTACTATTATGTTGGATCCACTATGGACTGGACTCTCACAATATTATGTTAGATCCACTATGGACTGGACTCTCACAATATTATGTTAGATCCACTATGAACTGGACTCTCACACTATTATGTTAGATCCACTATGGACTGGACTCTCTCACTATTATGTTAGATCCACTATGGACTGGACTCTTACTATTATGTTGGATCCACTATGGACTGGACTCTCACAATATTATGTTAGATCCACTATGAACTGGACTCTCACACTATTATGTTAGATCCACTATGGACTGGACTCTTACTATTATGTTAGATCCACTATGGACTAGACTCACACACTATTATGCTAGATCCACTATGGACTGGACTCTCACAATATTATGTTAGATCCACTATGGACTGGACTCTCACACTATTATGTTAGATCCACTATGGACTGGACTCTTACTATTATGTTGGATCCACTATGGACTGGACTCTCACAATATTATGTTAGATCCACTATGGACTGGACTCTCACAATATTATGTTAGATCCACTATGAACTGGACTCTCACACTATTATGTTAGATCCACTATGGACTGGACTCTCACACTATTATGTTAGATCCACTATGGACTGGACTCTCACTATTATGTTAGATCCACTATGGACTGGACTCTCTCACTATTATGTTAGATCCACTATGGACTGGACTCTCACTATTATGTTAGATCCACTATGGACTGGACTCTTACTATTATGTTGGATCCACTATGGACTGGACTCTCACACTATCATGTTAGATCCACTATGGACTGGACTCTCTCACTATTATGTTAGATCCACTATGGACTGGACTCTTACTATTATGTTGGATCCACTATGGACTGGACTCTCACACTATTATGTTAGATCCACTATGGACTGGACTCTCTCACTATTATGTTAGATCCACTATGGACTGGACTCTCACACTATTATGTTAGATCCACTATGGACTGGACTCTCACACTATTATGTTGGATCCACTATGGACTGGACTCTCACAATATTATGCTAGATCCACTATGGACTGGACTCTTACTATTATGTTAGATCCACTATGGACTGGACTCTTACTATTATGTTAGATCCACTATGAACTGGACTCTCACACTATTATGTTAGATCCACTATGGACTGGACTCTCACACTATTATGTTAGATCCACTATGGACTGGACTCTTACTATTATGTTAGATCCACTATGGACTGGACTCTTACTATTATGTTAGATCCACTATGGACTAGACTCACACACTATTATGCTAGATCCACTATGGACTGGACTCTCACAATATTATGTTAGATCCACTATGGACTGGACTCTCACACTATTATGTTAGATCCACTATGGACTGGACTCTTACTATTATGTTGGATCCACTATGGACTGGACTCTCACAATATTATGTTAGATCCACTATGGACTGGACTCTCACAATATTATGTTAGATCCACTATGAACTGGACTCTCACACTATTATGTTAGATCCACTATGGACTGGACTCTCACACTATTATGTTAGATCCACTATGGACTGGACTCTCACTATTATGTTAGATCCACTATGGACTGGACTCTCTCACTATTATGTTAGATCCACTATGGACTGGACTCTCACTATTATGTTAGATCCACTATGGACTGGACTCTTACTATTATGTTGGATCCACTATGGACTGGACTCTCACACTATCATGTTAGATCCACTATGGACTGGACTCTCTCACTATTATGTTAGATCCACTATGGACTGGACTCTTACTATTATGTTGGATCCACTATGGACTGGACTCTCACACTATTATGTTAGATCCACTATGGACTGGACTCTCTCACTATTATGTTAGATCCACTATGGACTGGACTCTCACACTATTATGTTAGATCCACTATGGACTGGACTCTCACACTATTATGTTGGATCCACTATGGACTGGACTCTCACAATATTATGCTAGATCCACTATGGACTGGACTCTTACTATTATGTTAGATCCACTATGGACTGGACTCTTACTATTATGTTAGATCCACTATGAACTGGACTCTCACACTATTATGTTAGATCCACTATGGACTGGACTCTCACACTATTATGTTAGATCCACTATGGACTGGACTCTTACTATTATGTTAGATCCACTATGGACTGGACTCTTACTATTATGTTAGATCCACTATGGACTGGACTCTCACACTATTATGTTGGATCCACTATGGACTGGACTCTCACAATATTATGTCAGACCCACTCGACATCCATTGCATCCGGTCTCCCCTAGAGGGGGGAGGGTGGGGGGTGGGGCTACCCACATATGCGGTCCTCTCCAAGGTTTCTCATAGTCATTCACATCGACGTCCCACTGGGGTGAGTTTTTCCTTGCCCTTATGTGGGCTCTGTACCGAGGATGTCGTTGTGGCTTGTGCAGCCCTTTGAGACACTTGTGATTTAGGGCTATATACGGTAAATAAACATTGATTGATAAAATAACCAATAATGATCAATATTGACTGATATCCAACAGTTCCGATATATATACAGTTTTCAGCCTGCTCCTCATGTCCCCTGCAGAAGTCACAAGTAGGCAATAGTTTCCATTCCGGTTACGTGGACAACCGCTTGTGTCGACGTCGGTCGGGCAGTCCGACATGAAGGAGTAAAAAAGCTCAACGGGTGTCAGAATGGTGTCTTCAGAGTGCTAAACAGCCCTTTGATAATAGCCGCTATGATGGGACTTTATGAGGCGTGGCGCGATAAAGCTGCTGTCACCCAGGAAGTGTTCCTCTGACTGCCTTACTGCACTTTTCAAGCACCACTTGACAAACACACACACACACACACACACACACACGCACACACACACACCTCAGACAAGTCCAGCTGGCTGAAATATCGGGACCAATCAGACGTACTGTCAGCAGTGACAAATTATACTATTACTCCACAAAGATCCCTCAAATGTATTCATAGCCATTCCGTCTTTTATTGGCGAGCGAGTGCCTCCGAGCGAGCGATCGCCGTCATGATGGATCACTAATCAATCCATTTGATTATTATCACTTTCCCATACACCCGAGTCACGACGGTACCGGACGCCCTCCGGCCCGACCACCTGCTCCTGGAAGCGTTCCGTCGTCAGAAACAGGTCGCCGTTCAGAAAGAAGCGGCCACTATTTTTGACCGGGGTATTTACTTCGATGCTCCCGCCAACCCAAAGCGGGGGCCACAAATAAAGAGGATGATATGGTGGTTATTGACCGCTCGGCCGTAGCTCACGTCTTGGAAATGAAGTGTCGGGCTGGTGAGTTATCGTGGTCAAACGTCATTTGTGCGGCCGCAAAAGTGGCGCCATTTTTTCCAGGCCCCTCCTTGTCACTCCGCGGCCATAGCTCACACGGTCCGGACTGATGCGTGTGAACGCACGGTTGCCTTAATACCAGCATGTCAACTGGGCTGGTAATGGATGAGGCGCTGGTACAGGTGATAATATAGTGCGTCCGCTGGCTCGCACCACCTTTTCTCTTGCCACCTCCCTTTTTTCATGCTGTTTTCTTATTTTGCTTGTAGGAGAAATGCAGCTAATGTTGCAGATAATGTGTCATGAGACATGCAAATATAAATTAAACGCACAGAGGACATAAGTCAAGGAAATTAAATGAGCTCAAATATAGCTACAAACGAGGCATAATGATGTAATATGTACATGCAGCTAGCCTAAATATACATTGAGCAAACAATCTCAAAGTGCTACAGTGTATTAAAAAAAAAAAGATAATAAAAATTAAAGCTGCAAGCAGCATTGGTCGGGCCCGCGTATTTGGTAGGTGCTAGTCCTAAGTGTTCCAATATTTTTTTCAAGTTTTAGTCCCAAGTGTCCCAATACTTTTGTCCAGTGTAAGTGTCCCAATACTTTTGTCCAGTGGTAGTCCTAAGTGTCCCAATACTTTTGTCCGGTGGTAAACCGAAGTGTCCCAATACTTTTGTCAAGTTGTAGTCCTAAGTGTCCCAATATTTTTGTCAAGTTTTAGTCCCAAGTGTCCCAATACTTGTGTCCAGTGTAAGTGTCCCAATACTTATGTCCATTTGCCCAATACTTTTGTGCAGTGGTAGGCGTAGGTGTCCCAATACTTTTGTCAAGTTGTAGTCCCAAGTGTCCCAATACTTTTGTCCAGTTTTTGGCCTAAGTGTCCCAATACTTTTGTCCAGTGGTAGTCATAAGTGTCCCAATATTTTTGTCTACTTTTAGTCCGAAGTGTCCCAATACTTTTGTCCAGTTTTCGGCCTAAGTGTCCCAATACTTTTGTCCAGTGTACGTGTCCCAATACTTTTGTCCATTTGCCCAATACTTTTGTGCAGTGGTAGGCGTAAGTGTCCCAATACTTTAGTCAAGTTGTAGTCCCAAGTGTCCCAATAGTTTTGTCCATTTGTCGGCGTAAGTGTCCCAATACTTTTGTCCAGTGGTAGTCATAAGTGTCCCAATAGTTTTGTCCAGTGTAAGTGTCCCAATACTTTTGTCCAGTTGCCCAATACTTTTGTGCAGTGGTAGGCGTAAGTGTCCCAATACTTTTGTCAAGTTGTAGTCCCAAGTGTCCCAATACTTTTGTCCAGTTGTCAGCCTAAGTGTCCCAATACTTTTGTCCAGTGGTAGTCATAAGTGTCCCAATACTTTTGTCTACTTTTAGTGCGAAGTGTCCCAATACTTTTGTCAAGCTTTAGTCCCAAGTGTCCTAATACTTTTGTCCAGTGTAAGAGTCCCAATACTTTTGTGCAGTGGTAGTCCTAAGTGTCCCAATACTTTTGTCCAGGCTGAGTCCTAAGTGTCCCAATACTTTTGTCAAGTTTTAGTCCCAAGTGTCCCAATCCTTTTTTAAAGTGTAAGTGTCCCAATACTTTTGTAAAGTGGTAGTCCTAAGTTTCCCAATACTTTTGTCTACTTTTAGTCCCAAGTGTCCCAATACTTTTGTCAAGTTTTAGTCCCAAGTGTCCCAATACTTTTGTCCAGTGTAAGTGTCCCAATACTTGTGTCCAGTTGCCCAATATTTTTGTGCAGTGGTAGGCGTAAGTGTCCCAAAACTTTTGTCAAGTTGTAGTCCCAAGTGTCCCAATACTTTTGTCCAGTTGTCGGCCTAAGTGTCCCAATACTTTTGTCCAGTGGTAGTCATAAGTGTACCAATAGTTTTGTCCAGTGTAAGTGTCACAATACTTTTGTCCAGTTGCCCAATACTTTTGTGCAGTGGTAGGCGTAAGTGTCCCAATACTTTTGTCAAGTTGTAGTCCCAAGTGTCCCAATACTTTTGTCCAGTTGTCAGCCTAAGTGTCCCAATACTTTTGTCCAGTGGTAGTCATAAGTGTCCCAATACTTTTGTCTACTTTTAGTGCGAAGTGTCCCAATACTTTTGTCAAGCTTTAGTCCCAAGTGTCCTAATACTTTTGTCCAGTGTAAGAGTCCCAATCCTTTTGTGCAGTGGTAGTCCTAAGTGTCCCAATACTTTTGTCCAGGCTGAGTCCTAAGTGTCCCAATACTTTTGTCAAGTTTTAGTCCCAAGTGTCCCAATCCTTTTTTAAAGTGTAAGTGTCCCAATACTTTTGTAAAGTGGTAGTCCTAAGTTTCCCAATACTTTTGTCTACTTTTAGTCCCAAGTGTCCCAATACTTTTGTCAAGTTTTAGTCCCAAGTGTCCCAATACTTTTGTCCAGTGTAAGTGTCCCAATACTTGTGTCCAGTTGCCCAATATTTTTGTGCAGTGGTAGGCGTAAGTGTCCCAAAACTTTTGTCAAGTTGTAGTCCCAAGTGTCCCAATACTTTTGTCCAGTTGTCGGCCTAAGTGTCCCAATACTTTTGTCCAGTGGTAGTCATAAGTGTCCCAATAGTTTTGTCCAGTGTAAGTGTCCCAATACTTTTGTCCAGTTGCCCAATACTTTTGTGCAGTGGTAGGCGTAAGTGTCCCAATACTTTTGTCAAGTTGTAGTCCCAAGTGTCCCAATACTTTTGTCCAGTTGTCAGCCTAAGTGTCCCAATACTTTTGTCCAGTGGTAGTCATAAGTGTCCCAATACTTTTGTCTACTTTTAGTCCGAAGTGTCCCAATACTTTTGTCAAGTTGTAGTCCCAAGTGTCCCAATACTTTTGTGCAGTTTTCGGCCTAAGTGTCCCAATACTTTTGTCCAGTGGTAGTCCTAAGTGTCCCAATACTTTTGTCTACTTTTAGTCCGAATTGTCCCAATACTTTTGTCTAGTGTACCTACCTTGTCTGCATTGTGTGGGCACGCTGGTGCTTCCTGCTTTTAAGCAGCCTTCTTGAAAAAACAGCAGCATCAGCGCAGCGGCTCTTTGAAGGGTCATAAAATCAAAACCGGAGCCGGTATTAAAACTCTTTCAATAACTTTTTAATCAAAAGGGTTCAATCTCTCTCCTGTGTTAGTTTGAAGCCGAAACAACAAACACGCTCAGAGGAGATAATGTTTGAAGAAAGGTGACCGTTTTTTTACAAAAATGTTGTGTTGAAGGGGGAATAGCAAGCTTCTTGTAGATTTTTGCTGGGGGTTGTCAATTTATGAAATGTAGGTCTAAGTGAGACCTACGGAGAGGATTTTGTTTCATGTCTCTCCGACCTTCCCAGTGGGAGTTACAGGCAGTTTTGTAATTTTTTTTCTTCCGAGGAGCAGTTTTTTTCTCCGTTTTATTCAAAAATTGCTCTAGAGCGCAATTTTTAAATTTGGGGTTAGGTTTTTTTATTAGATCACAATTTTTGCCAGTCCTGATGTGTGCGTTCAGTTTGGTGAGTTTTGAAGCATGTTAAGGGGGTCAAATTACAGCTCAAAAAGGCAAAAGTGACTGTTTTTAGTACTTTTTTGTCTTGAAGGGGGAATTGCCAACTTCCTGTTGATTTTCGCCCGAGGATATACAATTATGAAAACTAGGTCTAAGTCAGACCCTGTGGGAGTCCTTATGCAATGGGCCATGCGGGCCCTAATTATCAAAACTCAAAGAGGTACAAAAAACAGAAAACGAGGCGACAGAACAACGTGCCTGATCGCACTCGAAGCTAACACTTAGCATAGACTATGGACAAGGAATATTGATGAAACTGTGGCATGAAACAAACAAGACTTACGTAGCAAGGCATGAAGCAAACAGCTAGAGACAAGGCAAAACTCACGTAACAGGTGCATGTAGCAAACAATGACGCCAGACTGAGCGTGGCGAGCAAGGTGATTAAATAGCTCTCTGATTAGTGAGCGTGGGACTACTAACCAGAGGCAGGTCAACCCAATTAATCCCCGTGGTGACCAAAATAAACCCAGGAGTGCACAAAACAGGAACTAAGGGAGTCCAAAACTAACAGAACATAACAAAAACATGATCCAGACCACGAGTCCATAGTGGATCTAACAAAATAGTGAGAGTCCAGTCCTTAGTGGATCTAACATAATAGTGTGAGAGTCCAGTCCATAGTGGATCTAACATAATAGTGTGAGAGTCCAGTCCATAGTGGATCTAACATAATAGTGAGAGTCCAGTCCATAGTGGATCTAACATAATAGTGAGAGTACAGTCCATAGTGGATCTAATATAATGGTGAGAGTCCAGTCCATAGTGGATCTAACATAATAGTGAGTCCAGTCCATAGTGGATCTAACATAATAGTGAGAGTCCAGTCCATAGTGGATCTAACATAATAGTGTGAGAGCCCAGTCCATAGTGGATCTAACATAATAGTGAGAGTCCAGTCCATAGTGGATCTAACATAATAGTGAGAGTCCAGTCCATAGTGGATCTAACATAATAGTTAGAGTCCAGTCCATAGTGGATCTAACCTAATAGTGAGAGTCCAGTCCATAGTGGATCTAACATATTAGTGAGAGTCCAGTCCATAGTGGATCTAACATAATAGTGTGAGAGTTCAGTTCATAGTGGATCTAACATAATAGTGTGAGAGTCCAGTCCATAGTGGATCTAACATAATAGTGAGAGTCCAGTCCATAGTGGATCTAATATAATAGTGAGAGTCCAGTCCATAGTGGATCTAACATAATAGTGAGAGTCCAGTCCATAGTGGATCTAACATAATAGTGTGAGAGTCCAGTCCATAGTGGATCTAACATAATAATGTGAGAGTTCAGTCCATAGTGGATCTAACACAATAGTGAGAGTCCAGTCCATAGTGGATCTAACATAATAGTGAGAGTCCAGTCCATAGTGGATCTAACATAATAGTGAGAGTCCAGTCCATAGTGGATCTAACATAATAGTGTGAGAGTCCAGTCCATAGT